>NW_015163136.1:404128-435277 GCF_001447785.1 Gekko japonicus
GAGGTAAAATAAATTTCCCCTTAGTGTCTGTTGGGGGAAACCATGGTTGCAAATCTCCAGGTGAGGGCTAAAGATCACTCAGAATTACAACTGCTTTCCAGATGTCAGAGATCAGTTCCCCTGGAGAAAATGGTGGACTCTGTGTCCTTATATCCTGCTGAGATGGCCCCTGTATGACAGCCAACGTGACGTAGCAGTCAGGGCTTCAGCTATTAAAACTGATGTTCAGATGACCCAGATCAGTTCTCTTGGAGACAGTGGCTGCTTTGGGCAGTAGATTCTATGGCATTATACCCTGCTGAGGTCCCTCCCCACCCAAAATCCTGCCCTCCCCAGGCTCTACCCCTCAAATCTACAGGTATTTCCCAACCCAGAGTTGGCAACTGTGTAATTGGCTATGGAACCACTTTCCAGACCCTTGTAACCCAGAAAACGTGGCACAGGAGGAGGTGCTTTTCTACCTTAGCTGTGACTGCATAGCCCCAAATTAACATAAGCCAACCTCCAGTCGGCACCTGGAGATCTCCAGATCAGTTCTCCTGGAGACAATGGCTGCTTTGGGCAATGGATTCTATAGCATTATACCCTGCTGAGGTCCCTCCCCACCCCAAACTCTGTCCTCCCCAGGCTCTACCCCTCAAATCTACAGGTATTTCCCAACCCAGAGTTGGCAACCGTGTAATCAGCTATGGAACTACTTTCAAGACCCTTGGAACCTAGAAAACATGGCACAGGAGGAGGTGCTTTTCTACCTTAGCTGCCACTGCTTAACACCCCCCTCCCCCTCAAAAAATAAGTCAGAGGTGGAGAGAACCATATCTGTCACCATGAGGCTGTCCTCCCATTCTACCCACTTGGGGCAGCAAAATTATTTGAGACAGCCCTGCCTTATAGGTAAGCAGAAGGAAAGAAACATGGCTTGCCTCCCTCCATTTTTCGCTTCCCTCTGCCGCCCCACCAGCCACAGTCAGGATACTCATCTGGAGCTTCCTTCTAGATCTCGTTGTATTTCTTCTCACAACGGGCATTACTCCTAGTCTAAAATAATTAACAATAATCCTAGAATGTACAGATAAGAACACAGATAACTTCAGACAGAATACTGAAAAGAAATGTGAAAGACATGTGCTAACTTATCCTATACTTAGAAATAAACTTGATATTGCCTTCCTGGGAATAGGGCCAAGACCAAACATGTTGACATAGCGTGACAGTGTCTGTCTACGTCTTAAGAAAAATCTGGGCTCTGACCTTGACAACACAACGCCAGTCCAAGTTAAAACATTTTTTTCTGCACGCTGGGAGTTTCTTTTTTAACCCAATCAGAATTCAAGGATGAAGGCTCAAAGTTTCTCTCCAAGACTGCTCTTGATCATTTCAAAATCTGTATAACAGAAATTAAGGCATCCATTGGACAAATGAAGCTCCCAGCCTAGGGACTTGAAACCACCATGGCATTTTAAGCCACAAAGGTGCACATCTTCCTGATATATAGACTTTTTTTAAAGAAAGAAAGGAATTTTGGCTGTGAAGGGAAAGGGAAAAGGATAAATGCGACAGGAGTCATGCCACTCTCTTGGAGACATGCTATCATAATACCAGTTTATAAGAAGGGAGACAAAGTGGACCCATCCAACTACCGGCCAATCAGCCTTTTATCAGTGGCGAGGAAGCTTTACACTCTGTCCCTTCATTACCTACCCATGGACTGGTTGGAGATGAATAAAATCATAAGAAGGTTACAGGCTGGCTTTAGGCGAGGGGCTGGTACAGATGACCATCTCCCAACATTACAGTTCTCAATCAATAAGTATACAACCAAGAGTTGGGGGATCTTTGCTGCTGCCTTCATGGATCTGAAGACGGCTTTTGATACCATACCCTATGCCCAATTGTGGCAAAAGCTAAAACTAAACTAACATCTATTGACAAGAGACTGTTGGCTTTGATTGAGATTCTGTATTCTAATCCCACTGCACACATCCACTATGGGTTAGATGGACAACTTTTCCTTACAGCAGGGAGTGTGTCAGGGGTGTGTGTTGGCCCCTTTATTGTTTAATTTATATATCAATTATATGATTTCTGCTGTCTCTGCCCAGGACTGTTTTTTCCCCACCCACTGCTAATGGTAAAGTTTCTGTCCTACTTTTTGCTGATGATGCAGTTCTTCTATCAAGAACAACATCAGGGCTGTCCTCTCTGATAGAAGCTTTTGTCTTTTACTGTCTGGAAGAATACCTGATAGTTTACCATCAAACATCCAAGATCATTGTTTTTTTGGGGGAAATCTCATGTACACCACAAGTGGGAAATGCATGGTAAAAATTGTTGTTTTGTGGGGGGGACACCTCATATACATCACAATTGTAAAATTCATGGTAATGATATTGAGGAGGTCCCATACTTTAAATATGTAGGGGTTTGGTTTGACTAGAGATTAACTTGGTCAGTGCAAGTGTAACCCCAAGCTAGGAATGGAATGAGCCAAAAAGGGGTGGAGCCTCTAGATGCAGAAGGGTACAGACCTTGTGGAAAGCAAAGGAAGGAAGCCAGACTGCCCTGCTGGGAAGCTTGAACCTTAATCATAGTCTCTTAACACCTTGTTTAAGGTAACTATGATTTATGGATGGAAATTGGTAAGGCAGGGAGACTTTTGTCCTCAATTGTAAATTTCAGAATTATTGTTTCAGGGCTGTGTTATCTATTGGGGAGTTCATTTGGGACTCTCGTCTTGGAAGCTGATGCACAGAGTGTTCATCTGGAGACTTCTTGGACCACCAGCAAGAGGAAAGAGATGGATCTTGGGGGTGGCAAGCCATGAAGAAGGGGAAAGTGAATTGTTTGGACTTTAAAAGATCACTGTCCTGTTCTGTTACTAATATCTGTTTTGTTACATGACCTGATGTTAAATGAAAAGTAAAAATATTATATTCTCTTTGAATTACTGCAAGATTTATTCCAAGTTCTGCCCCATAGAACCCACAAGCTGAGGTTATACAAGCTGCTCGTGTTAAAAGATTGGCTACAGCGGCATCAAGTATTATCTGTTGTTTCTTTTATTCATCTGGGGCTCAGTATATTCCAGCTGCCATCAAACTATTTAATGCCAAGGTGGCTGTGCAAAGTTTATATGGGGCTGGTATCTGGACTGACAAAATAGGGGAGTCCTTAGATTCAATTCCTCTTAAATTCCTGTGTTCCATCTGCTGAATTGTGAACTGTGTAGCAGGAGTAGCCCTCCAAGCTGAATTTAGACAACCATCTCTTGAAGTCTGGGCTTGGCTGAAGGCATTTCCCCTTAAAGTTAAAATTATGTACTCTGACATCCAAGAGGGCTCCCTCAGGTTAGTCAGAGAGGACTCTTATATTTATCACTGGGATAAATTTGTTGAGTTCCTCAATCTTTCCTTAAACTCCCTTTATGCAGTTACCAGACAGAAAGCCGTAAGAACGATTAAGAAACGTCTTCAAGTATGACTATAACAGTACAATTTGTGGAGCATGACATGTTTGTTCTACTCAATTTGTTGGTATTCTTCCACCTAGAGAGCTTCCTGATTACTGCTCATATTTGAGTGTTCCTTGCTATAGGTGTGCCTTTATGTTTGCACACCTTAATGCCCTACCGTCTAGAGCTTTGCAAGGTATCTTAAGATACCATATAGGGGGTGTTCAAGAAAAAAAATACAATATTTTTCAGATTCGGGTATATCAGACCAGAAAAATATCAGTTAATACCAAATTTCCTGAGTATGATACCAGTATAGTACTCCAATTCAGAAAATATTCAGTATTTCTGACTACATTTGGGTCTATTATACCCATGGGGAGGGAAGGGAGAGCCAGAAGGCATGTTTAAATGCCTTCCCTTCCCTTTCCAAGCCCCCAGCCACTTCTACTGGTCAGTTTCACTCCCCACTGGTCAGCTGTTAGGTTTGGGCCATTTAAACCTAACACCTGACAAGTGGATGGGAGTGAAACTGATCAGTGGAAGCAATGGTGATTCGGGGAGGGAAGGAAGAGAGAGAAGGAATATTTAAATGCATTCCCTTCTCCAGATATCTGAAGAAGTGACTCACAAAAACTCATACCCTGCCAGAATTTTTGCTAGTCTTTAAGCTGCTACTGGACTCTTGCTCTTTTCTATAGTCCAGAATCTGTTTGTTTATAACACCACTGGCTTCAAATCATGTTGAAATAGAGGTTAAGAACAGGGTCTATTTGCTGAAGAAAAATGCAGCAGCAAATTTGTACTTACCTGATACCACATGGATGGGTTATCAAAATGAAGGATTATCCCTTTCTTCTCTTTCGAATCTTAAAGCTTCAAGTTGCCCTTTGTGTATTTCTGTGGCCTTAACATTTACATTTCATTCAGCTAAAGGCAGGGGGAGAAGCACCGGACCTAAGAATGCCCACTGTATCCACACTGAATTAATGAATAAACAGAGATACATCTGCCAGGGTGGGAATACAGAAGTGGTTCATTGCTTTAACTGTTTGGAGGCCACCTCACATCTCTATGCTTTAGGCTTCCATTTCAGTTTGTTAAGAAAATTGCTATGCTCCCCATCATTGCAAACATCTGTGTATGAGAGCAACATTACTCAATGCATTTACACAATGTCAGGTGTGTAGGATATAGTCTTGACTCTAACTAGCCCTTCCTGGCAACTAACCCCCATCCCCCTCTCTCTACCTATATGTAATGGTTGAAGAAATCCTGTTTCACTGTATCTGAAGATGTGTGCTTGCACACAAAAGCTTATACCTTGAATAAAACTGTTGGTCTTAAAGGTGCCACTGGGCTCAAACTTTGTTCATAATGAAACAGGGCTTGGGGCCCTCTGTACAATATTCCGCAAAATTAATCAAGATCAGCCATTCTCAGTTCATATGCAAATACTGTTTTTTCACTTGTTGAAAAATGCATGAAAATATATAAAAATATGCCCCCCATTTATTCAAAACGTTACCCAAAATGTTGACCATAGCTGGTTTTATTGTGTTTGGTTATGGGAGTACACATGTTTGCAAAAAGGTGACTGGCTGGCCCTAAGTGCAATAACCAAGTGCAAAAGAACAAAAGACAGGTGTTCAATTGAACTTTAAGACCTATAGCTGCTATTTCAGTCATATAGTGGGCTTTATGGTATTTACAGCTATTTTAATATCTTTTCTTAGTTCATATATTACATCAAAGCATTATTTATTGCTCATGGAAGGGGGGGACCACTGTGTTCTTGTAGGATGAAACATTCTCTTTACCCACAAGCTAAGAGAATAATAGAAATGCAAGCTTCCCTACATCACCCTGTCGACGTGCCTCAGTTCTGCTTCAGGGGCTGAAGGCTACTTGAGCTCTCTTCTGAGCCTGCCAATGGAAAGGTTTAATTGGATTGTAACCCCCGTGAGGCAGAGACTGAGCTTTCCTTCATTTTTCATGTGCTCCTTATTATTTAAGCGCCGAGAGGGATCTAAACAACACAGAGCTGATGATGACATGTATTGGGTAACCACTTCATTTCACAAGGGTCAAAAGAATCTCTTTTTGTTTCCCAGAGAGGGGAAGAGAGAGATGGAAGATTGTAGTGTGAGTTCTTTTCTTTCAAGCATGTGGGAAGCAGGTAGTTGTTCTTTCTATGTCAACCTTAAGAAGAATAGGAAAGGTGAGTGAACTGAATAAGGACAATAGTTCTCTGCAGATGTACAGATGTGCATTCACCTGTATCCAGGCCAATATATTTTTTAATACCTTATTGGTATTTTACAGCTATTTTCTCAGCTGAAAACAGATCAGAGAATTGTTTCAACTACCGATATAGCCAAACCTGGAAAAAGTCAATTTGGGGGGCTTTTTTCTGGGCATATTGGGCAATACCAAATAGCTGGCGTTAAAGGGATTTAAAAGGCTACAGAGCTTGCCTCTAGCCCTTTCCCACCTTTTTCTCTGGTTTCCAGGAAAACTCGAGGGACGGAGCAAGAGGCATCTCTGCAATCCAATGGCAAAAATGATTGCACTGGTTCTGCTTGCAAAAAACCTCTTGTTTGGATTATGATTCTGTGCTTGACATTAGTCCTGTCGAGTTAGCATTGCCACAATGTAACTGGATTCTGCTGGGCACTCTGTGATTTCACTTGTACTTTTTTTTTTTTAAAAATAATATTTTTATTGATTTTCCAAAAATAAACAAACCACCAAACAAATACAAACAAATACACCCACCACCAACATACACCACTTCAAAAGCTGTTGATCCATAGTTTCCCATAACACCTCAATCATAATTATGCTTAGTTCTAATCTTATATTCCTTATTTCTCTATATAACTCTATATAACTCAAACTTCATTTGTTTGTTTCCAGCTAGCTTACTCTTGCTCAGCTAAACATTAAATGTTCCCATCTACTTATCATTGCTTAACCAGGAATTAATTTGCTGAAATTACAAACAATTTACATTGTTGATACAAAACATAGTATGTTTGGTCTCTCCCCATCCCTCTTAAATTAAATCTGTTGTACATATATACTAATCCAAATTTGGCTCAAGTTAACTATTAAATAATTCTATTGTCTCTCTTTCTGTCTTCATAGGACACCTCTAAATGTAACGCTTCAAAAAAAATAGTATTGCAGTTCAATCTCACTTGTACTTTTGGACACTGTACATTGCACTGGTCCTGCTGGGCTTGCAAAACTGACCCCCTACCTTCAGTTTCTACCAGAGAGATTCTCTGGCTTCATCTTTGTCCTGTTGGGTTTGCACTGCCACAGTGGCATTGGCTTTGCCAGGCTTGCAGAAATGCCCCCTTCAGTTTCTACTGCAGAGATTCTCTGGGACTTTGATTCTGTTCTGCAGGGCTTCTATTGCCCATGCTTTTTTGCTATTTTTCCCTCCATTGGGGGGCCATATAATCGATTCAATCTTTGAGAAACTTGGCTGTTCTTCTGAGGAGAGGCCCCAGCAGCTATGCTGCAAATATGGTGCCTCTACCTCAAAAGACAGCTCCCCCCTCCCAGACAGCCCAGATAGCTTTCCCATTGAGGATAATGGTCCCCATAGGTTATAATGAAGGTGGAAAAATTCAGGATTCCTGATAAATCCCAAATTCGAATACCATACTGGTACTAGAATTTGGGAGTATTGGGAATACCAATACTTTATGGGTCCAAAATACTCAAATCTGAAAAAAATCAGATTTTTGTTTTGCACACCGCTATGCAGATGTTACATTCCTTTCACACAAACTGGGGGTCTGCCAACTGTATGTACAGGGAGGATGTACCTATGCCTATGATACACCCTATACTATGACTTTCCATGGTTCTGCTTCACATGAGTGTATGCTGTACCTGCACAGAACATCCATGTTTCCCAGTTGACATAATGGTGACTACTTGTATTTTGCTCCCAATGCACATGACTGGTGGGCTCACAGTTCATGTGAACAGAATGGAATAAAACATCTGTACAGGGCTACTAAATGAATGGGGATAGGAATTCAGAACTAAATAAATTAAACTCCAGCTGCTGACTTTTGGATTTCAGATGACTAGGCCAGATATGATTTTTTTCTGGCAGTTTTCAATGTCCATTTTCCAGCAACATCTTTAAGTTTCGGTTTCCAGCAGGTGGAAGGGAGCAACCTGAGGAGAAAATGACTCTGTACATACTATTATTTATCTCATTCTTCTTCACAGTTTTCTCATCTATTTCCACACCTACAACTACCCTGTGAAGTAGGTTGGACTGAAAGGTTGACTGGCCCAGAACAAACCTTAAGGCAGAGAGCCAAAACAGATATATTGAGGATCATATATCTGTCTGCAAAGTGCAGGGATCATGCAGCAAAAGGAGAATGGATTTAACCTTTCAACTTTTACTTGACTTTGTTGATTAAAATCCCTTCTCTGCTATCAGCATTTTAAAGGAATAAAGGCTTGTCCTTTAAAAGCAAATATTTCCCCCTAAAAGTGCAAATAATGAAGCAGGGTGTATTGTGGCACATTGAAGACTGACAAAAAAATTCAGCAGCACACTTAACCACTACACCAAACGTATAAACAACATTATCCCAACACCATTAAAATAATACTATAGTACATATATAAGGATTCTAAACATATTTGCAAGATGTGACATTTGAAACTGGAATTGAGGAAAGGCTATGGATAAAATTTGTTGTTTGTTGTTGTTCAGTCGCACAGTTTAGGTTTGTGCAAAATGTGTATCTGGTCTGAGCAAATTCAATTAATGATTCTCTTTTTTAATTCTGGTGAAACTTGCTGCAGGGATCTCCCATCAAAAGGGACCTCCCCATATCAGACTGGAACAGCTATATAGCTAAACAGTCATAATACTGACCTGGGATATGCTTCATAAGATAGCTGGTTGCTGCAAGATTTTCACATCAATATTTCTGACATCCTTCATTTCTACAATGGATGTATTATCCAATTCCATACAACACATTCCATGCTTCCAGTATACTGTTACATTCTAGTGTGCTAAGAAACAGAACCCAGCAGGTTTGATACTTCATGGTCAGGGTCACAAGAGCAGGAAATACATTTAACACACACCCCAATGGTGTCCTTTATCTTGCTTTCTCTTATATTCATTTATTTATATAGTGCTATCTATATGCATAGCACTTTACATAGCATATAGCCTTCATCCCAAGGAACATACCATCTAATTTTGGCACAGGTAGACAATAAAGGGAAATGAGGGAGAAGAAGATAAATGAAGGGACATAATTCAGATGCTCCAGTTACAGCAAAAATCAACAGGAGTATTGTGACACATTGAAGACTGACAAAAAAATTCAGCATGAATTTTCATGGACTAGAGACCCCTTCATCAGATGCAATGAGTGACTCCTCACAACAAATATGTTTTCTGTAAGAAGACGAGAGTACAAGAACAACCAGGCTAAGAGAACCATAAAATGCAAGGAATACAGGGTAAAATGTAATGATATAAAATTCAATTCTAATGAAGCAAAATACAGAGCAGTCACTAATTATCCTATGGGGGGAAGTCCCAAGTTCTCTTAAAACAGTTAATCCCAGTAACGATTCATAAAGTCAAAAATTTATTCAAGCCCAAAGGCAGAGGGTGAGTGTGACACCTCTTAATGAATTCTAATTCAACCACTATGCATTGGAGTCTCCATTTGGTATTCTTTTGTGGGAGAAGGTTAAATTTAGATTTGGAGCAGAATGTCCTGGAAGACTGAAATGTTCTCCCACTGATTTCTGAATGGTGTGGTGGATCCAACAATCCTCCAAGGAGCTTTCATCCAACCTAAGAAGACTTCCTCCAACCTATGTGGTTCTTCCTCCAATGGAAAACCCATACATTGGAGGAAGGCTCCTTAGCCTGAAGTAAAGCTTCACATTTTGGTCAGTGGAATAGAAAGAAAGGAGTAGGATCCACCCTACTGTGATGTTTAATTTCAGATCTGTGCCCATTTATTCTGTTGCATAGGGACTGAAGTGTTTCTCATATGTGAAAAGTATTGTTGACAAATTATGGTTTATTACATTGGTGCATGAACAAGTAGATGAATTCAGGGCTGAGGTTCTGTAATAGTATTATCTGAGTTTATATGGGGACAAAGTTCATGTCTTGGTTTGTTGCAGGTTCTGTTCCCTGTGTTTATGTCTTTGAGTCTATTGTTAGGGACCATTGTTGTTGGTAAGGAGCTGTTCTATATGAGGGGGCTTCCTGTAAGCAAGGGAAGAATATGCATTTGTTCTAGTTACATATGCCTAAGCTTTGTTTTGGTAGGTGATAAGGATTAAAGCAGGGTTGGTACTTGGATGGTAGACCATGAAGAAAGATTGTAGAGGAAGGCAATGGCAAACCACCTCTGCTTCTTACTTGCCTTGAAATTCCTTGCTGGGGTTAATATAAATCAGTTGTGACTTGATGGCATTTAAGTATGTATTGAATGGTACAATAGCACAGATTTAGGGATTCAGCACAAATGAAGGTTCTGCTTGCTTATAAACAGCTCCTCCTTTCAAGCTCTGGTGATGGTAGAGTCCCAGGCCCTCATTCATTATGGATCTGCTTTATCTCTATTAAAGCATAAGGGGACATAAGGCGAATCTAACTTCCTGAAATGGCCTGCATGTTCTCTGGAAGGGAATTATGTGGCTGTGCTATATGTACATACCCCACTTTGACAGCTATTATAATTTATTCATCACTGGTTAATTTAATGAAAATGGCAATAAAAATATATTGGCATCTGGGTTTTAATTTGCTCTCTCTTCCCTGTGACCCTTCCACATTTATAGTTTCCTAGCCATCTTGTTTGTTAGGGCTAATGTTACAGCAGTTCTCTTCTGCATATTGCAACATCTATTTTTCATTTTTATAGGCTGTCTGCCATTAGATATTAGCACCACTTAAATAACCTTCTAAAGAAGTGGTTTTACTCTGGCTAGGGAATGAAGGACACATAAAACTTCAATATTTGTTTTCCCTCATCCAAGAGTGGCTTAAATAGCAGTTGTATATGTTGTGGTCAGCTTAATTTAAAGTTGGCTGTTTGTTCATACATTTCTACAGTAAGTGTTTTTTCTCCTTAAAGTTATGGACATGGGAGGACAAAGAGATGGTTAACAAATTGTAGTTAATATGAATGGGAAGAACAGCTAGGAGAAAGGGACAATAGGGTTTGGGAGAGATTACCCTGCGGGAATAATGCCTAGATGCATAAACTGGACATGGAGAAAAAAGAGAAAGGAGTGCTGGGAGGGTCCCCTGCTGCTTAAAAGCCTCATCATATTGCTGACTGCCCTGTATCTCATTTTTGCCCATCCATTTATCCATTTTGCAGAATGCTTTGTACATCATTCTTATCCCAGGTAAAAACCCATCAAAAGTCCTGTTAGGCATGTGACCATGCTATTCTCTGGATTGCAACCATAATCCCATATATGAAGTACATCCATCACAGAACACTAACTTGCAAAGGCCACTTTATTGTGATTACTGTTATATAATAATTGTAAGACGGCCATTGGCTTAAAAAGAAGGTGTGGTGCATTACGCTCATGAACATCTTCAGGGGGAATTAATCATATCTTGAAACTATTCCTGAAAGAAGAACAGGAAAGCTGTCAATATGGAGCAGGGAACTTGTTTTTAATTTTTAGGAGACAAATATTCATTTGGAGGATCCTTGACTATCATGCACTGGGTCTAATATTTTCTCTTTTTTTTGTTTCAGTGTTTGGTAATTCTGATGGTGAAATACTAGCAAGATTATATTTTCCCTGCAAAAGCAGGTTTAGCACATTAATAGAAATATGAAAATCTTCTGTGCAAAGTGCATTTAACCATAAAAAACATAAGAACAGCCTTGCTGGATCAAACTAATCCTCCATCTAGTCCAGCATCTTGTCATACAATAGCCAAGCAGTTACTCTGGAGGTCCAACAACAGGACATAGAGGCCCAGGCCTTCCTCTGATGTTTATTTCTGGCACTAGGATTCAGAGGTTTATGGCCTCCTTTTACTAACCATGACTAATAGCCACTGATAGATGAATCTGTATGAACCCTTTTTAAAGATGTCTATGCCTGTCACAATCAAAACATTCTCTAGCAGTGAATACCACATATTAATAACTAACTGTTATTAATCTACTGTCCTGAATCTACTGTCCATCAACTTCATTGGATGCCCTCAACTTCTAGGATTTTGGGAGAAGGAGGGGAAAAAACCTTTCTGTCCACTCTTTCTATCCCATGTATAATTGTATAAATCTCTATCATACCCTTCCCATCCAGCTGTTTCTTTTCTACACTGAAAAGTACCAGACTCTTAAGCATTTCCTCATAGGAACGATGCTATAAACCCTTAATCATTATGGTTGCCCTCTTTTGTACTTTTCCAGGTCTACAATATCCTTTTGAGATGTGATGATCAGAGCTGCACAAGGTATTTCAAATGAGACCTCACCTTAGATCTATACAGGGGCATTTGGTTTTCACTGCTGTGGCACACCGGGTTGACACTGTCATTGACCTAGCCACTATGACTCCAAGGTCTCTTTTCCTCTCAGTGTCAGCAAATTCAGAGACCATTAACATATACTTGGACTTGAGTTTTTTGTTTTGTATTGTTTGGATTGCCCTACACTTAGATACACTGAACTTCATTCACCATACTGATGCCTTCTTACCTGGTTTGTGAAAATTCTTCTGAAGCTCTTCACAGTTGGCCTTGGTTTCCACCATTCTAAATGATTTTGTATAATCTACAAACTTGGCCATCGCACTGCTCACCCCCAATTGCATATCATATATCAAATTAAACAGCACTAGCGTAAGTACTAATCCTTCTGGGATCCCACTGCTTATTCCTTCCACTGCAAGAACCATCCATTTATTCCAACTCTTTGCTTCCTGCAATTTAACCATTTTTGTTGTTGCTGCTTTGATTGACTCAAGACCTTTCTAAGATCAGGCCAAAATTATCCATGCTTTGATCACATCCAGGCTTGATTGGTGCAATACAATTAGTACAGAATGGAGCAGCAAGACTCGAATACCTCTGCACAAAAATATATCTTGGCAGTTTTGAAGGAAGCATTAGTTAATTCATTTTCAAGCATGATTCATAATTACTGCCTTTCAAGTCTCAATGGATTAGGATGGAAGAATGGAAGAACTGGTTTTTCCCTGGTGATTGTGCCACCAGTTACAAAAGTTAGGTCAGTGCCCATGGGAAAGACCCTGTTTTGTTTGTTTTTATAATTCTTAATACTTTGATTCTATTGCCACAGAACTGATTTATAGCTATTATGCTGTTAGTACTTTTATCTTTTCATGTTGTTTAATTGCAGGTCTTGTGACTGCTAAATGGTGTAATTATTGTTTTATACAATTTAACTGTTGCTGTTTACTGTTTTATTATCTTACGAGTGGGGGATTTGAAAGGGGCACCTCATTTTCATCTTCCCTACTATTTACTATTTCCCTTCCCTGGAAGCCACTACAGTTTCTTACCCCTTTGTGCTTCTTTCTCTCCTTCCCACCCACCAGCCAACCTGTCTTTATTTGCCTCCTCATCTTCAGCTTCCCTTCATTCCCTCCCCATGTTAGCCTCTAACCTAGAAAACTGTGGCCCAGTTGCATGGTGTTGGCTGTCAGGACAGGCCTGCTAGGACTTGTGTAAGGCACTTATTTCCCCCTGTATCTCCTTCCCCACACTATTTCCTCCTTACTTCCTCCTGGTAGCCCCAATATCCTAACCTTTCCTTGCTTCCTTCTTTCCTTCTCACCCAGTTTCCTCCCTGGCTGGTTTTTTGCTACTAATGTATTTGAAGGAAGTTTTATTGTTGGTCTTTATGTTTTTTGCAATATGTTCCTCATAGTCTGATCACCAACTTGCATTTTATTTGCCACAGCCTGTGCTCCCTTTTATTTACCTTACTCAGGCCCCGGTCACATGAGTGGATTTGGGCCGGGAGAGGGACGGTTCGGGGGCGGAGCAAACGAGCGCGATCCCACGGCAACATCTGAGAATCGTTGCCTGTCCGTCCCCAATCCATCCCTCCCGCCCAAAACCCCACACCAAAAAAGAACCAGCTACCTAGGTGGTTCTTCGGAGAAGAGTGCCTCAAGCCCGGCCGTGGGATCACCGGAGTGTCCTTGCGCCGGCGCATCCCCAGCTCCTGGCCGAACTGCGCATGTGTGAGCATGCGCAGTTCGCCAGCCTCCCCTTCCCACCGTTGCTTTCTCCCCGGCATCTGATTGTGCCGGGGAGCAACGGCGCCGTGGCTCAGGGGATCCGTGGGATCCCGCCGCGGCGTCTCTAATTCGGTGCAGCTTTTAAAAGCCACGCTTTGGGCGCTTTTTTCCCTGCCCTGTGGCAGGGACCTCAGACTAGCCTTCCATCGCTTAAAGGAATCCTCCTTACTAGGGATGGGCATGAACCCACAAATGAACACCAGTTCAAGCACAAATTGGGCTAGTTCATGGTTTGTGAACCAGGGGTTTGGGAGAATTAGTTTCCCACAATCCACCCACAAACTTCCATGTTTTTATGGAAGTTCATGAGGTTTGTGGGAGACATGTTCTTGGACTCTGAAGGCATTTAAATGCCATTGGAGCCCGCCACCAGCCCATGGATTCACCTGAGTGAGCTCTGAAGGCATTTAAATACCTTCGAAGCTTACTGTGACCTGTGCTTCAAGAACGCTACACATGAGTAGGAGTGTTCAGTATAGCAGAGCAGAGATAGATGGGAGAATAAGAAGACAAGCAAGTCAAACCAAGCCAGCAAGCAAGCAAGCCAAAAAAAAGCAAGCAGGTCAATGAGCCAGGCAGCCAGCACCCCCTCACAAGCAAGCAGACCCCACAAGCAAGCACCACTAAAGATGTGAACTTGCATTTGGGGGGGGGGAATGATGTCTAAGAACAAAATGACTTGGTGTGTTCCCAGTGACTGATAAAAGTATTCCAAAGCGTTCCTGAGAATCCATTGTTGTTCCTTTTAGGGTGGGAGAGACTTCTGCATGTCAACCCTTTTTTGCTCACTTCCAAATAGGTTTCCCAGACTAGTTTCCTGGCAGGTAGTGTTGGGGTCACCTTTGGGACCAGCATTGATCTCAAGTGAATTTATTCCTGGAGTGATATTAAATATGAAGGGTGCATGGTCTTTATCTCTCTGGGTGCCACCATGCCCTTCTGCAGGAGGGGTCTGACAGCCAACAGTTATCTTAATAAACACAGCTAATCCCTGAAACGTTGAAGACTATCAGTTATGCAGGACTTCACTCTCTGACATTTTGTGATTGGCTGTGCCTCTTGTGGCAGCCCATTGGGGGGGGGGGTTGTGCCCATCCCCCTGTGTCAGAATTCCAAAGGTTACCCACAGGCTGGGGAAAGGTTGGGGACTCCTGTTCTAGGGTATCCCTTGTACTTGGGTATGACTGTAATTTTTTTCCTGTCCTCCTGTAGCACAGAAGAAATTCATTCAGTGATACACAAACCTATGGAAATGCTGCAGATAAAAGTATGGGGATTTCTGCTGTTGAAGAACGTCTGATACATGGAAAGAATGAAGAGAGAGCATTAAGAAATGTTGTCCTTCCTAATCAGAGGAAATCTCTTTCATCAAAGACTTCTAATAGGAGCATGGCTGCTGCTGTATTAGAGTGTCAGGTGCCTGTAGTCCAAAGTTCTGCTGCTGCAAGTAATGAAATAATAGCCAACTTAATTGACAGCCCCCCAAACTGGCAACATGTACCAAGGCAGACTGCCTCTATTGCCCTAGATAAAGTACAGATGGATAGCAAGCATATTGAAGAAGCCAACATACTACCTGAAAAAAACAAAGATTCTTCAGTTTTACCCAGTGCTAATCTTCAAAAGATGTTATCAAAGGAATCTCCCTCTATTCCTTTGGTACATCCTCTTGCTTTCTCTACTGCAACAGTTCGAAATAGTGGCCTTTTTTCTACTGGAGAGGACTTTGATGACTACCTTTGAAGAATATTCAGGCATTCTACTTGTTTCCTATGACTGTGGCTTGTTTCCTATGGCTTTGTTTATTCATTATTAGTCTATTTGTGATGGCTTAGAAGAACCTTAGTTCCAAAACATGGTCTTTAAAAGCTGTTGTATATTTAATAAGTGCAGAGAGATATTAAGTTGTCTTGCTATTCTGATACAGTGGAGGACTACTCTCAGTAACACAGCATGTTACACAGGGGGGTCATTAGCTAGTATTGGTCTTATCTAAAATTGCCAATGGTTCAGATTCCCTTCCACCCACAGAAGTACTTCCTTAAGCAGAATTGGACTTTGCCTTTCCATGCCCACTACAGCTGGGGGTGTGCGAATAAAAATCTTTAAGATCATACCCAGTGTTTGTTTACTGTTAGGCGTAGGTAGAACAATTAAAAGCAGTGGCTACTGTTGAGGCAGTTCAGTTTTGATTGGTTTTCCTGTTTTCACCCATGTTCTGGAGTGTCTTTACCACTTTCATTCTTTACTGGACCAGATCTCTTGGGTATATGTGTAAAAGTGACTGTTTGCCCATGAGATTTAAATTTCAGCACCATATAACTAGTGAGATCTGTCACAACTAATTATTGATAGCAGTAAGTTGTCTTCATTCAGTTCTTATTTCATATTTGTTAAGAAAAGAAACTGTAAACCTCCTCATACATAAATACAGTTGTGGTTATTTTAAGAGTGCAAAAAGACAATAGGGATGAGATGCTCATCTTTTATATCAGGGGTGTCAAACATTCGGCCCATCCAGGGCTCTTATGCAGCCCCAAGCAACTAATGGAAGGAACAGGAGGTTTCTGGGGGGGGGGGAGTGGGTAGAACTACTCTGATCATGGCTTCAGCATGTTGGAACATTGTCTGCAGCAGTCAAGCAGTGTGGGAGCACCTGCCCAGTGCTGCACCGCTGGCTCGCCAGTCTGCCCATATGGGTTTCCTTTGCCCCCCCCTTCCCAGCCTATGAGGTCTTGCAATGAGGATACACCAACTTGGAGCTTATCAGCTGCTGTCCTTTATACAGTATATATCTCTGGTACCTGGCATTATATTTATGGTACGTGGCCCGGCCCAACAAAGTCATATTTATGTCAGATCCAACCCTTGTAACAAATGAGTTCGACACCCCTGCTTTATGTGCCCTCCCAAGCACACTTGTTATGTAAGCCCAGCATCATAATTTCCTTATACAGTAAAGTGGATACTTCCTACTATAAACATGGATCTGCCATTAAGGGGTGTGTATGGTGATCGCGCCCGGAAAATTCGCCTATTTTCTGTCTCTGCAGCATGGCTAATACTCCGTGTGACCGCAGCCTATGTTTGTTTTTAGTTTTTCAAACTTTGAGGCACACAATAACACCTACACAATAAGGATATTATAAAGAGACACTGCATTGCTTATAAATAAAGCCTTACCTTGTCTGTGTTATGTTGTTAGGACTGCTTAAGTAGTTCAATGACAGCAAGTCTTATCAGAAACAGTAATTAGTTAACCCAAAAGGAGATGCAAATCCTTTTTCACTTTAATTGACTTGAGTATTAATACAGGAGAGTGTTAAATCACACCAAACTGTTGCTGTCTGTAAGGGAATCTTCAGCTAAATGCTTTGCATTATGGAGCATACACAGGCAACTACGGCTGCATGACTGCTATCATTTAACAGTATACTCTAATGGGTAATGTAGTTTATTTTTCAGTAAACATCCTGATCCACTAACTCATCGAATATTCAAATACTGGCTGCACTGGTCCTATGTCACAAAGCCTGGTGGTAGGCCAGGTATGCAGGGACACAGACAGAAATCTGTGATGACTTGTTTAGGTATAGAATGGCAGGTTGCTGGAACCTGAACTGTGATATTTGCCATTCAAATATAAAGCATTTTCTACATTGCAGTTCATACATCTCTGTGATATGTTGATCTTCTTATAAAACATCCCCATCATTTATAGCATGAAGATGTCCTGGAAAACAGAGTCCAGATGCAAGATAATCTTCACAATAAAAACTAATTCTATGCATCTTCTGAGATCACAGGAGGCAAGAGAATTCAAGATAAAGTTAAATAGCCACATTTACAGAGATTATCATACAAGTTAAAACATCCTGCTTCCCATATTCCATTCCATTTCACTTAAAATATTTATATAACCAGCCTTTCTCCCAAGTGCCTCAGGACCTAAGGCAGTAACATATAACATAGATAACATGTAACACACTGCATCAAGCATACTTACAAGCTCCAATAATCCATAAAACAACCCATACAGAAAATGTTCATCTTCACTTGTGAAAGTATGCTATCAGAGTTAACAAAATTGTGACTTTTAACTTGGAACACACAACCCAGATTGTTAGACAGTCAAGTCTATGGTCATGGGAGAGGTGGGTTGAGTGGGTCTAGTTCAGTCAGAGAGATCCCGACCTTAATTTTCAGATTTTTAAAAGTAAGACCCACATGATACAAATTCTGTCTGTGGACATCCCTCCAAGATAATGACTGGGATTGTAAACAATGCATGCAGAGTTATGCTTCCTCAGATTCTGCCCTCTCCCTCTCCTTCTGTGACCCCTGAAATTCTGCTGGTCAGTAGATAGTCAGGAATGTGGGAAGTCTGCAGCAGGCAGTCTGCCTCTTCGCCTCCACAAATGGAAAAGCCCTTCCGTCAAAGGAGTTGCTACTGTGCAAAGAGAATGCTACCTTAGGATTCAAGGCAATGTGTTATCTGCATATGGAGTAGGGACAGGCATGAACTGGCTCACAAACTAAAGTTCATGATGAATTTTAGCTGGTTCGTGGCTCATGAACTTTCACAAAGTTTCAGCACTGTTTGTGACGGTTTGTGGCAGTTCATGAATGGAGACAGTCCGGCGCTAATCAATTAAACAAGGCAACAAGGGGGTGAAATTCTCCAACCTTAGAAAAACCAATAGGAGCCCTCCAAACTTTAATAGGCACTGCCAGCCGCCAATCGCAGAGTTCACATTCTGCTTTATGGGCTCAGAAGGCTATACCTTCATCAGCTCTGCTCCCACCTTCTTCTTTGTTGGCTGGTAAATTACGAGAGAGGAATGGAGCTAGCAGAACAGAGTCATTGCTTTGCTTTCTGCTTGTGATCTGCTCTCTGCTGCTGGGATATGGGTGGAGGTAGGTGGACTCAGAGCTCTGAGCCACCCAATCTCTGTGCTCAAGCCTAGCAGTGAGGCTTAGCTACTGGGTGCCTCCCCAGAAGACCCACATTTATATACTCCCACCTCTCCTGCTTGTGGTCTGCTCTCTGCTACTGGGATTTGTGTGTGGAGTGGACTTGGGTCTCTGAGCCACACAGTCTCTGTGCTCATGTTGAGCACCGGGGCTTAACTACTGGGTGCCTCCACAGAGGGCACACATTTATATACCCCCTCTGCTTGTGATCTTCTCTCTGCTGCTGGGGTTTGGATGTGGAGTGGAATCAGGGATCTGAGCCACACATTCTCGCTGCTTCAGCTGAGCACGGGTTTAGTTGGTGGATGCCTCGGATGAGGGCCCACATTTATACCCATTCCTCCTGACTGCTTGTGAACACCATGAGGCTGAAAATGGGTGAAAGGGGTACTCGTCGGGGGGGGAGAAGCCCTCCCCCACATACCAGAGGCCCCTGTCCCTAAGCATCAAACCCATCCTGCCATAAGAGAACATAAGAGAAGCCAATGTTGGATCAGCCCAATGGCCCATCCAGTCCAACACTCTGTCACACAGTGGCCAAAAATACCATCAGCAAGTCCAGCAGTGGAGTGAGGAAACTAGAAGCCCTCCCACTGTTGCCCCCCCCCCAAGGACCAAGAATACAGTGCATCACTTGCCACAGACTGAGAGTTCCTATCTATACCTTGTGGCTAATAGCCACCAATGGACCTCTGCTCTATATTTTTATCCAATTCCCTCTTGAAGCTGTCCATGCTTGTAGCCACCACCTCCTCCTGTGGCAGTGAATTCAGTGTGTTAATCACTCTTTAGGTGAAGAAGTACTTCCTTTTATCTGTTCTAACCCGACTGCTCAGCAATTTCATGGAGTGCCCATGAGTTCTTGTATTGTGAGAAAGGGAGAAAAGTACTTCTTTCTCAACCTGCTCTATCCCATGCATAATCTTGTAAACTTCAATCATGTCACCCCTCAGTCGTCGTTTCTCCAAGCTAAAGAGCCCCAAACGCTTTAACCCTTTTTCATAAGGAAAGTGTTCCAACCCCTTTATCATTCTAGTTGCCCTTTTCTGCACTTTTCCCAATGCTATAATATCCTTTTTGAGGTGTGGTGACTAGAACTGTACACAGTATTCCAAATGAGGTTGCATCATCAATTTATACAGGGACATTATGACACTGGCTGATTTATTTTCAATTCCCTTTCTAATAATCCCCAGCATAGTGTGGGCTTTTTAAAATTGCAGTTGCACACAGTCTCGACATTAGATCTCTCTCTTGATTAGTCTCTGCCAGTTTGGACCCCATCAAAGTGTATTTGTAGTTAGGATTTTTGGCCCCAATGTGCATCACTTTGCACTTGACCACATTGAACCCCATTTGCCATGTTGATGCCCACTTGCCCATCCTCAACAGATCCCTGTGGAGTGCCTCACAATCCTCCCTGGTTTTCACTACCCTGAACAATTTCATGTCATCCGCAAATTTAGCCACTTCACTGCTTACTCCCAACTGCAAATCATTAATGAATAAGTTAAAAAGCATCAGACTGAGTACTTATCCCTGCGGTACCCCACTGCTTACCACCCTCCACTGAGAAAATTGACCATTTATACTCACTCTCTGTTTCCTAATAATTAGCCAGTTTTTGATCCACAAAAGGACTTGCCCTTTTATCCTGTGATTTTTTGAGCTTACTTAGGAGCTTTTGATGAGGAACTTTATCAAAAGCTTTCTGGAAGTCAAGGAAAACAACATCCATTGGATCCCCCTTGTCCATATGTTTGTTCACTCCCTCAAAAAAACACTAACAGGTTAGTGAGACAAGATCTCCCTTTACAGAATCCATGCTGAATCTGCCTCAATAGTTTTTGTTCATCAGTGTGCCTACTAATTCTTTCCTTAATAACTGTTTCCACCAACTTACCC
Source organism: Gekko japonicus (assembly GCF_001447785.1). NCBI lineage: Eukaryota > Metazoa > Chordata > Lepidosauria > Squamata > Gekkonidae > Gekko > Gekko japonicus. The sequence continues at coordinate 424,791 of NW_015163136.1, forward strand.
GGTATCGACATCAGACTGACTGGCCTGTAATTTCCCGGATCTCCTCTGGAACCCTTTTTAAAGATGGGAGTGACATTAGCTACCTTCCAGTCCTCAGGAATGGAGGCAGATTTTAATGAAAGATTACATTTTTCCGGACACCACCAATGTGCTCTGCACTCACATGGCCAGCCTGGGGCAAGTCATCCCCCTGATTCAAGGGCTGCACTGGGTACTAGTCTCTGCACTGCAGCCAGGGCCCAAGAGGATGGCTGTACTCCCACCTTGGCAGAAAGGTTGCAGGTGGGCATCGCCACCTGGTTGCATCCTGTCTGCAAAGAATGGGAGTACAAACTGACCTGCAGCCCATGGATTAAGGGCAGCATTGCTCTCCATAAGGCAGAGCTTATGGAGTGGAAGCATGAGCTCTGCAAAGAAGCAATGGGCATTAAGAGGGCATTCATTTCTTAAAACTACAGGCACTGCTTCTATCGTTTCAGGGTTTTTAAAAAACCCACCCTATTTTTTCTGATGTTGTTCGCAATTTCAGGGTATTCTGCAAACCTAGGGTATTTTTCAGTTTTGGAGAAAAATATGTCTGTTCTGTTCAGACTGAGGTATCAACAGAGGGGGACCATGTTGAGAGTGAGATATAAACAATGATAGCCAGCACAATACCTTAAGCAGTACACAGCCGAGTATATTGAGCAAACAGAATTTTCCAGTATCTGGGCATAAATTTCTCCTACAAAAACTAAGCAGCAAATATCTTTGCCTTGTAAAATCCAAATATTTGATTTCCTGGAAGTAGTCCATCACTTTATAGGGGTTAAAGCAGGTTGTGTGTTGGTCTTGTTGTTATGATTTGTTTCATGTATGTATAATTTTTTTTAATGAAGTGGATTGTGTGGTTTTCCTGTCTTTATGTGTTTTCAAAGCCAAAGGACTACTTCAGATTCTTTATGGCACTGATCTGTGGAAGGCTGAAAGCATCAGTGGTCATGAGTGATCATGAACTTGTACAAAGCAAAACAGATTGCTAAGATATCTTCTTACCCTTTTGAGAAAGAGTGCCAATTCCCTTGATTAGAGAAGAAATGCCCCTCCCTCCTTTTCTGATAAAATCTGTTTGAAGCCTATAGCATGCCTGCTCGAACCTTCTAACAATACTATTTAAAAACCTTACACATATTGTATTTGGGGTATATTACTACCCAAAGCCACATTCCAATGTATCTTCCAGTAGAAAAAATCCTTAAAACAGTTTTGTTTATAGTGGCAGAAATCATTGTGTTTCACAATATTAAAACATCCATAGCTTGAAAAGACACTTTGCTATGAAGCAGAATGTTTCTTTTGCTTAGCCTTAGATTCACCTCTTCCCTTTTGGATATTGAATAACTCACATCAGTACAGCTCCTTTACTAAGATGTAAAATTGGAACAACAAAGACTATGGCATCTCTCCAGAGAACGTAAAATTCTTCTCTGGACCAATGTTTCCTTAATGAACTCCTGGATATTTTTATCCCAGTAGATTTGGGGTAGAAAATTAACCCAGTGGTGAAATGCATAGATTTCTGGATATATTTTTTTAACCTGGGTGCTTCTTTGTAAGTAAACTGTAAGTGGAAATCAGCAGTACTTTGGGAACATAGTTTACTACTGTACAGATTACACAATTGCCGCACTGACACTGGGATTCAGGGGCTTGCCTTGCAATGGCTCATCACCTTTCTCCAAGGTCGGGGACAAAGGGTGGTTCTCGGGGATCAGCTGTCCCGTAGGGACCTGCTGATCTGCAGAGTGACCCAAGGTGTGGTGCTTTCCCCAATATTATTCAACATCTATATGCACCCCCTTCCCCAGATTACCCAGAGGCATGGGCTAGGGTGTCACCAATTTGTGGATGACACCCAGCTCTATCTGCTGTTGGGTGGTCAGTTCAACTCTACCCTGGAAGATCTGGACCAGGCATTACATGCTGTAGCTGGTTGGCTTAGACTGAGCCAACTGAAATTGAATCCAATGAAGACCGAGGTCCTGTGCCTGAATTGGAGCAAACTGGGGTTAGGGATTCTACTACCGGCCTTTGATGGAGTGCCGTTGGTGCCACCACCAAAGGTCAGGAGCCTGGGAGTCCTCCTGGATGCCTCCTTAATAATGGAGGCCCAGGTAGCAGCCACTGCCAAGGCAGCCTTTTACCATCTTCAGCTGATTAGGAAGCTGGTTCCCTTCCTTGAACACAATGATCTGGCAACAGTGATCCACACAATGGTCACCTCAAGATTGGAATACTGTAATGCTCTCTACATGGGGCTGCCCTTGTCACAAATCTGGAAGCTGCAGCTGGTGCAAACTGCAGCAACCAGGCTGCTGATTGGTCTTCCTGTGTGGAAGCATATCCAGCCTGTGCTGAAGTTACTGCGCTGGCTGCCAATAGCATACTGGATTTGCTTCAAGGTGCTGGTTTTGACCTTTAAAGCCCTATATGGTCTGGGGCCTGCCTACCTGAGGGACTACCTTTCCCCGTATGTTCCCCAGAGAGCACTGTTGGGGTCTCAAAACCGTCTGGCCCTTCCGGGCCCCAAGGAAGCCAAGCTGGCTGCGATAAGGGCCAGGGCCTTCTCTGTGCCAGCTCCATACTGATGGAATGAGCTCCTGGAAGACATCAGGGCCCTGCGGGACCTCTTACAGTTTGGCAGGGCCTGCAAAATGGAGCTCTTCCACCAGGCCTTTGATTAGGAGCCACTACCAATAACAACTGAACTGCGGAAAGGCCCTCAATGTCAACCTCTCACAGTTCCGCAGGGCCATGAAAATGGAGCTTTTCTGGCCAGCATTTCAATAGGAGCTGCACTTTATCAGTGAAGCCCTATGCCGACTTAGAGCTAGAAGCTACCTAGAATGGTATCCACCGCTGATCGTGTTCATGAATGCACTTTATTATACTGTACCGCCATTGATATATAAACGGTCTTATGTTATGTTATGTTTTATGTATTTTTATTGTGATATGTATCTTGTTTTATTGGTTTTTATGTAAGCCACCCTGAGCCTGCTTCAGCGGGGAGGGCGGGGTAAAAGTTGAAACAATAAATAAATAAATAAATAAATAACATCAACAGCCTGTGATGTCAACAGCAACAGCCTTTGGCCATATTATTTGTTACCTTCATATCATGGCCTATTGGGATCAGTATGCAATGTTACCGCCACCAGCACTTTGTTATATGTTATGTATATGAGTCTTATGCTAATACATTGTGCTTAATGCATTTGTGTTTTAAGAAATTTTAACTTTTTTAATGTAAGTCGCTCTGAGCCTGCCTCAGCAGGACGGGTGGGATACAAATCGAACTAAACTTTAAAAAAATGTAAGAGGGAAAAAGTGCTACAGCCACTTTTCTCTGCAGTTTGCCAAGAAACATAACCAGGATAGGAAATACACCCCAGATATATTTCTGGTTGATTAAAATCATGTACCTGCCAATCAATAGGCAAATTGAGAATTCCCTATGTTTGGAGAAACTGTATTTTAAATTCCCTGTACTTTCATAGGAAGCCCCCAGATTGAAGGAGAACGTTAACATGGTGTCGTATTCATTTTGCACATTTAAAAGGGGAACTGTGGGGTGGAGCGCCCATCTGAACGGTCCACTCATACCTATCTTGGGAATGGGGTAATGCTAAGCACTACTTTCAAAATGGCAGGGACAACTTGGAGCCAGATTCACGCCCCCCCTCCCCCATTTAGCCCATTTGTGCAGTAGTATGGCACAGCTTGGCAGGAGAAGACAAAGTGAGGTAATGGGAGGTCCAAAATGTGGGAAGACAACATGATTGCTATTGCATCTGTCCTTTTTTGCAAGTGTGATGGGGCAGAAAGAGGTAGAGTAGGGGGTGGGGACAGCAGCAGTGTGTCACAGCAGCAGGTATGTGTGGTTGCTGTGTCCGCCCACTGCTGAATGCTGCTACTGTGGAAGAAACCTTTATCTGGTTAAACATTACATGCAAGGTTATTTTACGTTTTTACAGTTTGAAGATGTGGGTTAATTGCAAATGAAGTTACCGTTTGAAGGATATCGATAAACAATGCTTGGGAGCTAACTGTTGAAAGAAGCAGCTTTTTCAAACTGTGGATTTACAGACTTACTACATTAAAATCCCTGTACTGGGCAATATGTTGGCCTTCTACCAAAGAAGAAATGGTTCAAATCTCAGTCAAAAGTTGACTGAGAGAGGAACTTAACATTGTACAAGATTTCCTTGAGGAAAGAAAGGGATAGCCTAATGAGGATCACCCTGAGCTCCTTGGAATATAAATGCCATTACAAAAGTCAAATATGATTTGTGACATTGTATATATATCATCAGGATGTACTGCAAGCCTCAACCACTGTCACATAAAATGTGTACCAAAAATGGGCATAAATTATTGTGATCCCTGATGTGTGGCTCTCTCATTTGCGAGTTACCAAAAATAGGTATATACATTGAGTTGAGAAAGAACATTACTATAAGGTCAGTGAAACTGCTATTAAAATAATCAAAAAGCTTAAAAATTAATGATAGAAAAAGGACTGGGATGGTTCAATTTTATTTATTTGTGTTCTATGATATATTCTAGTATGACTTCATTATTATCAAAGCTTTGAAACGGGAGAATGGGTTGGTAGTGATTATAATCCAAGAGTTTCCCACTGTGACATTTAGTCTGCAAAGAAACAATGTAAAACCACACTTAATTCAATTTAAATGATGCGTCCAGAGGCATGTCAAAGACTCTAGGACACCAATTAATTACCAAGAATAGTATTTTTAAATTGGAAGACATGCTGTAATTTCTCAGTTCCTGACAACCTTCAATAGAATTCTCCAAAGATTTTTGTTTTGTTTCCTACAGGAAATTACATAACAATAGTTTTGACCTTTACTATTAAATAAATATAAAACTGGATTTTGTTCAGGAGGATGAACTTCAACATAAGTAATTTCAATATACTGCATTTTTAAATTAGTAAATGGTATATTCCCCTTTCATTTCTTACAATATCAGTGAAGTATATTACAAAGGAAGCATACAGGGGTCAACAGGAATATCAAATGAGATATTCCTGATCTGATGGGAGACAGTGTAGTAAGAAACTCATAAGAAATGACAGTCTAACTATGAACAATTCCATTGTCTGAATTAAAAGGGACCCAAAAGACTCTGAAACTTCTGAAGGATGTTTCAACTTTGAAGTCTCAGAAATGAGATTCCATAGCTCCAAGAACCACTCATTCTGAGAAAGAGGAGTAAGATATATTGGTAGATTCAGGATCTGGGATAAGACCTTTTGCGTAGAAAATCTGAGCTGGGGTATATGTCAGTTTATCAGACTCTAAGGCTGTTCTCTTCCGGAGAAGTCATTTTATGTGAAAGACAGAGTGGTGTGATGGTTAGAGTATAGACTAGTATCTAGGAGGTTTGGATTCAAATACCCACTCTGCCATGAAGCTCAGTAGCAGTACAATCCTAAGCAAAGTTACCCCCTTCTAAATTGAATAAAGTTTTATTATTGCAATGTAGAGAATGCTGGGTGACTCCCTCTCTACAGGCTGCCAACAGGAAGGGACTGGGGAGGGGCAAAATTCGGGGGTCCCAAGCAATGTTCCACCTAAGCTGTGGAGTCTTGTGAGCAAAAATTCAACTTTGTGAGCTACTGGCATTAAAGTCGTGAGCAAGTGATTTGCCTGCTGCATAAATCAGTTTGCTCTGGAGACATCCTTTCTGAGCTAATAATAATAATAATACTTTCAATTTGTTAATCACTTTCCCCAGTGAGCTCAAAGCGATGTACACTTACACATTTTAGACAGGGGACTAACAATGTTCATAGGGGATAGGGAAGACAACATATATTCATTTAATTGCACACGCTGTCACTGCACGGTGTAAACGTCTTCTGGCTTGGCTCAGTCATTTTCCGAACGGCTGCTTGTCGACGAGGCTTCAGGACCCGTATGTCAAATTGCCACACTGCCACCGCCCAGCCGGAAACATCCACTGCAAGGATTTTTGTAGCCGAGTTCTTCCACCTTTTTCTGAACCTTGACCAGGACGTGCCGACCTTCAGCTAACAGTCTCCCACAAGGGAGATTGGTGTGCCCATCCTCTCTAGCGAGTGGTTCCCATTTTATCTACTTGCCAAAGCTTTCAAATCGCTGGATGGATGATGAGCTGGGGACAACAGGCTGGCTGCGCGGGGCTCGCGGGGCTCAAACTAACACAGTTCGGATGTTAAGACAGTGGGATATACCCACTGTGCCACTAAGACAAAAATGTGTGAGCCGGAGGGTAAAAAACTGTGAGCTAGCTCACACTAACTCAGCTTAGAGAGAACACTGGTCCCAAGTCATTTGGAGGGCCACTGAAGCAGATGTCATGCTGCAGTCACCGAAGGCCTCATGTGGTTTTCACAAAATGCATTTAAAAAAATTGTGATCCAGTTCTGAGTGCAGCCAGTAGGCTAAGGGAAACTGTTTGCTGATCTTGCTAACCTATCGGCCAAAATTCCACTGGAGCAACAAGGGCAAGGTCCTGAAAAGGTCTTTTTTTGTTTCTTTTTATTTTACTCAGCTCCTACACAGCAGACTTGTTAGTGCGTGGTAGCAATTAAAAAAAAAACCCTTTCATTCTTTTCATACATTTATATAACTCCTTCATGTTGCCATCTTCCTTTCATGATCTTCCATTCATCTCATTTTTCTTATTTCTAATTTCATCTTATTTTTTCTACACTTCTAATTTTTCTCTTCCTATTCCCTTTTTTTCATTCTTTATCTCCTCTCACCCAACCTGGTTGACAACTTAGAATGTATCTAATAGTACTATAGGAACAAACCTCTGTTAACATTATGGACAGAAGGGGGGAGTTAACATTTCCCCACAATCTATTAAAGTATGCTTCCCGCCCCTCTTAAAATGCATGATAATAAATGTTTATCTGCCTCAGTGGTAACAAATGAGGAACATAAGCTAGAATTTATTCATTCATTTATTTTATATCCCACCTTTATCCCCAAGGGGAACCCAAAGCAGCTTGCATCATTCTCCTCTCCTCTGTTTTATCCGCACAACAACCCTGTAAAATAGGTTAGATTGAGAGGGTGTGCAGAGCTCAAGGTCATCCAGCAAGCTTCCATGGCAGAGTGGGGATTGGAACCTGCATTTTCTAGATCCTAGTCTGACACTTTAACCACTACACAACCTTAACTTCCATTGCAAATAACATGGAGGTCTGAAGATACCCTGGAACTCTCATGATCATCCTGAACCTGGTGACCAGTTTTAAGATTCCTAGTCTTATTTTTGGATGAGCTTTGCCTGCCACAAATGGACAGACAGATGGACATGTTGATTCTTTTATTATTATAGATGCATGGTAACAGCCAGCCAAGTAGTTTGTTTTGTTACAATATTTGGTTTCAATCAGGGTCATATGGGGGGGGGGCAGATGGAATCTTTGATTGGGGTACCATTGCGGCTCTCAGCAGCCCTGTTTCTCTCTCAGCTTACCCCAACCACACAGGGTACTTGCAAGGATAAAAGAAGGAAGAAAGAACTATGTGTCCTGATATGAGATCCTTGAAGGAAGGATAGGACAAAAATATAATAGACCAATGTGGAAGCAAAAGGTATAAATGGTGACTATTCAGTAGTTTTCAGTGCATAGCTCTAGGCAGGAGCACCAATCCTTTTGCACCTCTTACAACTTCAATTTGTTGTCCAGGCTTTTAGGCTATAGTATAGTCCAGATATACTATTTTCCTTAATTCTTCTTCATTCATTTTCCACTTGCTCCACTGGAGAATGAGACAGAACTACGACAGGTATTAAATAAATATATATTTACTTCAATTTATTATAAGTAATTTCAGCAATCTCTCTATCTATGTCTGGCAGAGACAATTAAACATAAAATTGGCACAATTAGCCTTGATTCTAGAGCTTAAGTACTAAATATAATGATTTATAAAGGAAAAAATACATTGTTGTAACTCAAACCAGAGGGGGAACAAATCCTTCCTTTCTCCTTCTACCTCCTTTCTTGTACTTTCAAGTAGAAGTGTGCACTGAGAAAAAATCTATTACAGTTTTGGATCTAGGATTTTGGGGGGGGGGTTACTGTGATTGCTTAATTTCAGATAGGGCATTGCTGATTTGGTTTAGAGATCTGTGTGGTGTTTTCATGTTCTGGATTATTGGAACCATCCTTTTCAATGGATAGCCAATTTGAGGATGTGGAGTAGCAGTCACTGAAGGTAACAACATCAAATTTGCTCTGAATACAGTCTTCCCTCTTTTCTCAAGTCACCCCAGCTTTCAAGCACATTCAACAAAGGAGCTTGTTTTACAGTATCCTGAAGTAGGTGAGTTTCTCTGCACAGACACTGCAGATGACACTGTTCTTTTCAATTGATAGCCAATTCTACCTTTTGGGGAAGCAAACACTGAAGATATCACCAAAGGTGATTGACTAGAAATGCCCTGTGCTTCTCATTGCAAGGATCTGATTGGTTGGAAAGATGTTGTTTCCCAGGAAACTAGAGGAATCAAAGAACAACATGAAGAGTGCATGCACATGCTGCTGCTAGCTTGGAAGCACCCAAACTGGAAAACATGGATTTTGGGGGGGTTGGTTCACTAAAAATCAACTCTGGCCCCAGTCACACGGGAGGTTTTGGGCCGGAAGAGGGATGGATCGGGGGCGCAGCAAATGGGTGTGAGCACACAGCAACATCTGGGAATTGGCATGCCCCTGTCCCCGATCCGTCCCTTCCGGCCTAAAACCCGCTGCAAAAAAAAAACCCAAGTAAAAGGTAGCACCAACCTGGAACGGCGCAGCAAGTGCGGCCGTGAGATCGCCGGCGTGCCCGTCTGCAGGAGCAATCGAGGCTCCCGGCTGAACAGCACATCCGCACACATGCGCAGTTCGGCTGCCTCGCTCTCCCTGCAGTGGCTTCCCCCTGGCATCTGATCATGCTGGGTAGCAACTGTGCGGTGGCTCAAGGGATCTATCTGATCCCACTGCCGCATGTCTCTTTTGGTGCGGCTTTAAAAAGCCACACTTCGGCCGTTCATTTTCCCCCCATGTGGCAGGGGCCTCTAAGAACCTGAAACAGTGCATTGAAAGTGGATTATTTAGTTTGTGTGATCACAGTGACATAGCCACATAGGAAGTGACATAGCCATATAGCCATATCATCAGCGACATCACCTGGGCCTCCCTCCTGCTCCGGATAAGTCTCCCTATCTCCCACTGGTTGCTAGGAGGGACCTGGCAACCCTACTGAGCATAGCCGCAAGGGCAGGAGGTCTTCAAGTCCAGGGCATTAACTGGAGACATGGGGGAGAGCTATGGCCTCTGACTAGACCTAAGCAAACCTAGATGGGTGGAAGAAGGCAAGGTAGGGGTTAAGAGGGGAACAAGACTCAGAGAAGGGGGACAGTGCTAGGCTTGGCTAGCATGAGTGGAGCCCCAGGGATAAAAAGGGAGATGTCAGGAAAGACAGGAAAGGAAGCTGGCTGGGAAAGGCTAAGGGGATGCAAAAAAGGGTTGAAGAAGAACCTAAACGAGGACCTGGGGCCTAGGGTAAGAAATGGCCACCAGACCTGGGTAGATAGAACTACCCAAGGCAGAGGCACAGCTCAGCCCCATGAGGTTTTGAAGGGGGCAGAGCAGGGAACCGTACTCAGGTGGAAGCCTGTGTGGACTTTGCTCATTTCAATAATGAAGCCGTTGAGGAGCACCATTGTGTCTGGTGAGTCTCTGCTGCCTATGGAAGACACTTATGAGGTCCCACTACCCCTAGTGGGGCCACATGTGCAAAAAGACTGTCTAAGTGCAGTGATGCCACAACTATCTCATCTAGGAGGTATGGAAGGAGAAAAGAGAGAAACTAACAACTGGGGAGCACCCAAGGGCTGCATACAAAGAGTGATAAGGGGAAAGTAATAGGAGGGAAAGAAGACTAACAGGGAGAAAGGACCAAGGAGTATAATACAAACCAGGGTTACTGCTACCACTATCCTCTTCCAACAATCCCCCTTGCCTCCTTCCTCCAATGACACCAGACATACAAAAAAAAGAAAGAAACAAACTGTCACAAGACAAAGGAATATGCCAAGAGTTTGCATGCATGGCTTGTACTGTTTTAAAAGAGGATTAGAAGGAGGCAAGAAAGACTGGTGGCAAAATGAGGCAAAAACAGGGAGGAGAGTGGAGTGCTTGAAACAGGAGCCAAACCAAACCAAACTGGCTTTTCCATATTAACTGAAAAACTTAATCTGGCAACCAGCTGGCCTGGCTGCCTACATTTCAGCTGAGTGGCGACCTTGCTTTTCCCTCTTTCACAATACCTACTTCACCACCTACCCAAGATCATTTCCCTCACTCACAAAATTACTACAAAGCACTTAGCACACTGCTGTGATAAAATAAACTTTACACAGCAGTTGTA
>NW_015163136.1:435322-447638 GCF_001447785.1 Gekko japonicus
ACCATCTTAAAAGCAGTACATCATTTTAGTATATGCTGTATAGTGAGGGCAAGCATTAAAAACTCATCAGTCACTTGGAGCAGTTTGGGAACTGAAAGTTGATATCAGCCTTAAGCTTCACATAGTCAATTTTTCTGCTGAAAAATCCATCCTGATAATATTCCCAGTGCTGGCCCAAGGGCCTGGACTGGCACATCTTGCCTGAAACACATCACATAATTAGTCCTCTTTCATCAGCATAAATAAACTTGTTCCTTTTTGCAGTTTTTATGTCGAGCTCCAGTTCTCACGTCCCAGAAAGAAAGGCTTGCATTGTAATGCATCATATTCTCACTTTGCTCGACATTGTTCTGTTTTGCATTTGAGCACTTGCCAGGCTGATGACATGTCCTCTGAATAGAAATTATATACACCCCCAAAGTGACTAGGGAAATTAAAAAGGCAGCCCAGTACCAAAGCAGAAAATAGTCAGGGAAACAAGCATGAAATGCTACTAAAGAGCAGCACAGTATCTTGAAGGTACAGGATATGAAAATGCTGCTTAATAAAATCACAGATGTCAAAATTCAGCCTTTTTGACTTGCATTGTCGCACTGAATATGTTCACTTGATCCTGCTCTGGGTATTGCAAAATCATTACCATAAATATTCAAATCACATGTTCAGTATTCCTGAGCAACTGGAAAGAGGCTGGAGTTCAGTGCTTTGCATTTATAAGGTCCCTGGGTAATTTCCACACATCTCCACTTAAAGAATCTCGAGGATTAGGGCTTCAAAAAACTTCTGGCCAAGTCCTTAGAGAGCTCTTGCTCTTGTTAGTCATTATGGGCTAGATGTATCATTGGTCTGCTTTTGTGTACTGTGGCTTCTTAAGCTTTAATGTGACTGATGAAACATTTATCAAAAACTTTCTTCTGGAAAAAAGACAAGGAAGATGACAGAAAATGGCGAACAAGAACATAACCAAATATCTCAAAATTCCACATGAGGATAGAATCTCCGAATGCCAGTTCAGTCTTCACCGATGCTGACTAAAAGGCGCAGATTGTGGAAGGGAATATCATCAGGATGGATTGTGGAAGGAACAGGGTCAGAACCAAAACAAAAGTATGAATCAAAACTTTTGAAAAGAGCTTTCTTCTTGAAAGTAATGGCTCAAGGTGGTTAAATTTGACAATGGTTTTAACCAAATCAAAAATGGCTTCATATGTCTTGCACTACTTGGAAGTACAGGTGCCAAGTACATCTTGTGGTAGGAATTAAATGTGTGTGTTGAAAACATCCGTATTTTTTTTTTAAAATAAAATCACTAATTCTTTATTAGCAGCTATCAGCGGAACACCAAATCCTCAACAAATAACTGTAAACGTGTAGAGTTCTGGAACACAGAACGTGACTCAACCACTCTGATATCTAATTTTGAATGCATTTATCATCTTACTTAGGTTCTTTAACCCAGTTTCTTGGCCCCAACAGTCAAGAGAGCATGCAACATTTATAAATAGGGAAGGAAAGAACACCAAAATTAATAGAAATATTGAGATGGAATGGATCGGCTTATCAAGCTGGGGAAGAGATGTTGTTTGACTGCAGTGTTCAAAGAAAGGGGAGGGTTTGTTCCCTGTGCAGCCATAAAAATGGGTTGCCAGGCCCATAGACATAAGGAAGTCTACGGCCAAGTTGTGGGTCCAAAGCTGTGATGGGGTTTAGTTTTCTTTTTCTTTCCCATTCAAGACCTTTTTGGATTTTATCCTGAAGACTCAAGTAAGAAGATCTCAGGAAACACACTGCTGGGTGCATTGCTGGGGATCTCTGCTGCAAAGCATTTAAATTATATTGTGTAATATTCTTCCTTGAGTTGTGAAATATGTCCCTCCTTCTCCCCGCACCATTAATTCTTCATCTTTCAGTATTGGTAGAAACAGCGGGATGAATTAAGAGTACCAACAATTAGAGAGACTACACATTTAAGGTATAACTCAAAGAAAGCAGCTTTCCTAAACTCTGACTAATCCTTTTTTAAAAAATCTACCTGAAAAGGTTGCAACATTTCACTCAAAACCCAAACTTAGGTAGATAGATGTACTGTTGTTACAAGCCTTGTATTCTATGAAGTAAGGCAATGTGTTCCATTTAATTTGTTATATTGTTGTAAATGCAAATGTGATAATGTTTTTGTTGATATTGCAAGAATGTGTATTAATTAATAAAAATAAAAAATAAATATTATAAAAAACAAATCTACTTGTTCCACATAAAAGCACAAATAGTTTCACTGAAGTTATTTAGTGGGGGTACCTGCACAACAGAAACATTTTTAACTTAATACTCAAAAATGAAGCAAGCGTCAAATGCCAGAGTTATCAGGAGGGTTCCTACAAAGGCTCACTCCCCAGTGACATGCAATATATTTCCAACCCTGCTAGCCAGAGCAAATTTTCATTTTATACAGCTCCTGCAGCGATAAATGCAAGACACGTTGCAATGGCAAACAAACAGGAACAAAAGAATGAAAAGAAATATCCAGTGACCGCTACCAATTTCCAGGGTGTTCAAGTGTTATGAATCTTTCTCCACAGTGCTCCCACTGCATCCAGTTCTATGCTCATTTGTGCAGCAATTTGAACGGCTGCTGCTTCTGTTCAAATTTGTTTGAAAAAACTTCAGTATTGTCCCATTCCTACTCCATCTCTTAAAATGATCCCCAGTCCTGAACTCAGCTCTTCTTCAAGTTACAGGACACTACCTAAACTTCTGATAGTTGTAAAAAAATAAGGGTTGTTTGTTTGTTTGCTGTCAAGTCACAGCCAACTTATGGCAACGCCATGGGGTTTACAAGGCAAGAGACATCCAGAGGTAGTTTTCCATTGCCTTCCTCTGCATAGCAACCCTAGTATTCCTGTGTGGTTTCCCATCCAAATACGAATCAGGGCAAGCCCTGGTTTTTGAGATCTGATGAGATGGGGCTAGCCTAGGCTATCCAGGTTACTCTATGCCTGTTTTAAATCTTAACACATACAACCTTTTAGCCAGATTTTTTTCTTCAGAATGTTCATACTTGAGTGTAAACATGAATTAAGGAAACAACAACTGGAAATTATTTAGAGCAAGGTCACATAAGTCTGGGTAAAACCACATTAGGTTCGAGATGAGAAATCCAGATTCAAATTTTTGGTCTAACATAAAACTCACTAGGCAATTTTGGGAAGTCAATATGTTTCAGCCTAATTAACACTGTAGCACTGTTGTGATGAAGGTAAATGACCTAAACATTTTAATGTGACTCCTCCTTCAAGGAACTCATGACAGTGTATACTGTTACCCCTTCATCATTTCATCCTCACAACAACCCAGTGGGATAGGGTAGGATAAAAGAGAGAGAGAGTGGTCCAGATTACCCATTGAGCTACATGGCTGAACTCAAGTCTCTTATGTTAGCCACTCTGCTTTATCTACAACAGATGGCAAACTAAATTTAATATGGGTTTCTGCCAAAGTTTATGGAAGTCTGGTTCACCCCAAGAATGTCTCAGTGAGAGAGACGAGACTGGTGAATTCAAAACAATTTGTCTTTTACTGAAGAATATCAAAGTCACATACACACAAAACAGAATCTCACACACATACAATCAAGTTCCTTTAGGAGTACAGAAATAGAAAAATAGTTCCTTCTTACTTAGGAGGTAGGTAGGTATACGTTCATACTTATCTTTTTCTGAAGCCTTGTCTGTTGCAATGAAGAATTGAGGGGTAAGAAAATAGTACCTAGGGGTATTTCTAACTCACACTGCCAGAACCAGCCAGCAAAGTGTGGACCTCTTTGGCTGCAGTCCAAGAGATCAAGAATAGACAAAGGGTTGTTGGATAGCAAGCTGGACTTTAGGGATAAAAGTAGACAGAGGATGATGAAGGGTTTGCGGCTAGCAAAGACCCAACACACGGTCTTCACTTTTTATAGGTGAATCTTCGGGTGGGTGGCAACCTTGCCAAGCTGGGAACCCACCTACCTGTAAGTCCGTCCCATGACTATAACCATTGGTGCATGTAGTAAGGGCATCTACTTTAGAGGTTTAGCCAATATTTGAAACACTAGACTCTAATTCAGGGGCAAGCCATCTGGTTAGGTGTGAAGTCTTGGCGTCAGGACCTTCCTTGATGTGCAGATAGATACAAGTCCTTCAGCAATGGGGGATTATCTCTCCTTAGCTGTTGTTTCTGCTAACAATGGCGAAATGTGCTTCTCTTTCGCTAAGGCTAGGAGCTGTATGTGTCTGCTAACTTCATTAACATGAAAAGCAGGCAGGTACCCTCTATGTGAAAACCTCTCACAACAGGTGATTCAAACAGCGTTCCCTAAGCCTAGGGTGTATGTGTATGCACAGTCCAAGTGGTGTGTCAGCAGATATAACTCCATAAACAACAAATATCAGTCTCTTTCTCAACACTTAGATCCTAATTCAAGATTCTAACCACTATATCGTACTAGAATGATAACCTACTTGAAGGACAGGTGACTAATAAATGTAAGAAATAGCTTATATAATAATAGCATTTGCATGTGGTAAAAGTTGCCATTTGTTTGTCTATATATACTGGTAAGAAGCAGTTGTATCTTGTATTCTTATAGCCAAGTCACTTAAATCCGGTAACTGGTGCTGTGAACAGGCAAGACAGATATTTCTACAAAAATGAAAAAGGCCCCAGGTTTGCAGAAAAATGTGAAATCCAAAAAGAATACACTGGGGAGTTCTAAGAAACTGAAAACGATAAAATGAGTGTCTATAGCTTTGAAGAATGGATTGTGAGGAGAGAGGCCCTGAGAACTTCCCTTCCCACTGGAGGCCTGCTCCAGAGGGATTGTTTTTTTCCTTCCTACTGGAGGCTTGCTGCTGAGGGACTGTGTTTCCTTTCCCTGGAGGACTGCTGCTGAGGGACTGTGACTGGACCAGCTCCAACAAGAGAACAGTACTTCTGAAACACTGACTACTGGACCTTTGGTTTGGGAAGGGAAAGGTGTTTGGGGGTGGGAAGTACAATACCCTGTGTGCAGAACTGTATTTTTCTTGTTGTAATAAATAGTTCCTTTGCTTAAACCAAGGTGTGTGAGTGGGAGGGGGGCACAGGGGAGCGGTGGCACAGAGGATTTATCCTCTGGTTAACATCTGAACTGAACAGAGTTGCTGTCAGTTCTAGCCCGCACTGGTGTGAGCTACCAGCCTTGTCCCCAGCTCTCCGTCCACCCAGCGGTTCGAAAGCTTCGGTGAGTAGATAAAATGGGTACCACTCCTTAGAGAGGATGGGCACACTAAACCCCCGTAGGGGAGGTATTAGCCGGTGAATGGAATGTCCAGCCCGTAAGCTCGGAAGCCTGATAAAAAGACCTCTTCGGCATTAAGAAGCCTGTAATGGGCCAATCCGGCCAGGCGGTGGCAGTGCGGTGCTACAATTCAAAGCAGCCCAGGAAGAACCAACATCAATAAGCCAAGCCAAAAAGTGAATGCCGTCCGGAACATGTCTGAAGCCTACAGCTGAACAAAAATCCCCGTCGGCTGCAAAATGTGTGCAATTTAAAGAATTATGTGTTGTCCTCCCTTACCCCTATGAAATTGTTAGTCCCTTGTGTGAAACCTGTATAACTAAATCGCTCAGAGCCAGCAGCTCTGCCGGATTGAGCGATCAATAAATCAAAAGGTATTATTATTATTATTATTATTTTAGAAAGGAGGCCCTAAGTCTTGCCCTTATTTCCAACACCTGGGTTACATTCAGGTTCCACCTGGAGGCTAGAAAACCAAAGTGGGACTCTCAGCATGTAAGTTTGAGCCAAGAAAGAAAAGAAAAAACACTGAGAGTAAACTGTCAAAGCAATAAACAAATTGATGTGCATTAAAAATAGTGTTATTAGATTAATCTCAGTGACGTCAATATTATTCTAAGCCAACTTTACTCTGTAAACTATGTTTGAAATATTCACTTGAACTCCACTGAAAGCTGGTGTTAACAGCTTCTGTATTAGCATGCTCACAGGCACTAAGAAATCAGGATTTAAAGAAATAGTAAACAAAAGAAGAAGAAGAAAAAGAAGAAAAGGAGGAGGAGATTGGATTTATACCCCGCCCTTCACTTTTGCAGATCGGCTTACAAACTCCTTTCCCTTTCCCTCCCCACAACAGACACCCTGTGAGGTAGGTGGGGCTGAGAGAGCTCTTGACAGAAACAGCTGGTCATCCAGCCATGTGCAAGTGGAGGAGTGGGGAATCAAACCCGGTTGTCCTAGATTAGAGTCTGTGCACTTAACCACTACACCAAACTGGCTTTACAACTACAACCTTAAGTGCAACATTCTGTACAACATCAAATCTGCTCCGTATACAAAATAAATACAAATACAAAATACAAAGGACCTTATCCACAAGTTATAAACAGTCCAAGTGCTATGTAGAGGAATAGTCTCACACTGGCAATTCTATAGAAGTCTTTAATGGAGCCAGAGTTTCCTCCAAGCTGCAATAGTTGGACTTACTCCACAAATTATGCAAAGGCACAGAGTAAGCAACCAATAGTGGAATGGTATGAAGTATACATTTGCTAAATGGTCTGAAGTATACATTTGCTGATGGGACCAATGTTCCCTCTAAGCTTCACAGTGTTGTGAGCAGAAATTCTACCTCATGAGGAAAAAAGATAGTTGTGGAAAAGCATGGCAGGAGGGAAAAAGAGTGTGAGAGAGGTAGGGGGAGAGGAGAGGAAGCAAAGGTGGGGGGAATAGTATAGCAGGTCCCCACTTCTTATATTTCTGTGTAGAGTGGTGACAACAAAATATGAGAAAATGTCAAGTAGGGATGGGCATGAACAGAAACACAAAGCAAAATTTATCATGAATTGTGCCCTGTTTGTACTTCGCAAACAGAAGTTCATGATGCATCTACTGTCCTGAACTTCCATGAACTTTTAAAGCAGTTTGTGGTGGTTTATAGATGGAGCAGAAACTCCAAGTTCCACCATTCTGTAGTTTCAGGCACTCTTGTGCAGTTCCTTTAAAAACAGTCACTCTGCTGTTTTTTGGGCTTTCTACAAGCCTCCTCTAAAGGGACTGTAGTCCCTTTCAACTGGGTTTGCAAGGTCACAAACCATGAACTGGTTCAGTTCACGAACAAACCTTCTGGTTCAGTTCAGTTCATGGTTCAGTTCATGGTTCGGCAACAAACCAAACCACATTTTTCCAGTTCCTGCCCATCCCTAATAGTGAGCATAGGAGCCAGAACTGAAGGGAGAGATTTGTCTTTCCTTGGGGAACATCCAATCATAAACATACCACTCCCAAGAGTGAGTCTGAACCTCCTCCTGCCAAATTTTTCACACAGAGATGTG
The DNA here is from genome assembly GCF_001447785.1 of Gekko japonicus. NCBI lineage: Eukaryota > Metazoa > Chordata > Lepidosauria > Squamata > Gekkonidae > Gekko > Gekko japonicus. The sequence goes on from NW_015163136.1 coordinate 442,694, forward strand.
GCAGTCTGTCACTATTTCCAACCACAATTTAAAGTCCTGCATCTTCTGTTCAAGGCTCTAAACAGCTTTAGGACAGAGTGTTTGGAGCATTGCTTCCTTCCACACTGTCAACCTGCGAATCAAGATCCTTTCCCCAAGCCATGCTGTCTGTGCCCCTGCCTATAGAGGTGAGGTGGATAGCAACTAGAGAAAAGGCTTGTAAACTAGCACTTCCTCTTCAGAATGCCTTCCTCCTTTGAGGCTTGTCTGTTGTTCAGTCACACAGTCAAGTCTGACTCTTCGTGACCCCATGGACCACATCCCGGCAGGCCCTCCTGTCTTCCGTCGTTCTCCAGAGTTTGCTGAATTTCATGTCCGTTCATGTCCGTTGAATTGTCTAGCACCTACTTTATTGTCAATTTGACACTGGGCCAAAACATTTCTCTTTACTCAGGCTTTTAAATGTATTCAATTTTTAGCTGTTTTTATGGTTTGCTTATACCATTCTAGTTTGCTGGATGTTGGTTTTGTGGCTTGTCTTTTATATTGATAGTTTTGTGGTTGTTGCTTTTATGAGTTTATTGTATTTTTTTCTTTGTGAGCTCCCTCAGGCATGTCTAAATAAATAAATAAATACATCCTTCTTCTCTGCACAGAAATCCTGTGACAAGGTGAAATCTGGACTTTTTACCACATGCTGTACATGCTAAAGATATAACAAATTATGTTAAAATATGTGTAACATGAGCATACACTGTAGGCTGCTCCTGGCTGACCACAGCTTCCTGTGGTATGTCAGGCCCTTAGCTGCTTGTTTAAAACATTCTGCTTGAACTAGAGCTCTTGACAAATGACTATACCATAACTCTCTGTCATCAATATTCATAGACCAGCTTTTCAGTACAGGGCACCCAAGGCAATATATAAGACAATTGGTTATACAAACAAGTGCATTGCTAAAGCCAAAATATTCACTACAATCCCTCACTTCAGCAAAATCTATAGAATTTATATGCATGAAGGTAGTAGAATGTATATATACATGTAATGCTTACAGTTATAAGAGCCAGTGTGATGTGATGTGGTGAACTCGGTCACCTTTTGGGGCAAGATGAGCCACTGTCTAGCCCTCCCTTTTTATTGTCACTGCCAGCACTTCAGGTAAAATCTAGCCCCTCTCTCTGTCATGGGTCTCCGAGGCCAGCTCCAATGGGATGTATCACTGTAGTTTGCCAAGGAGCCAAGTCAGGTGAGTAAGGACTTGTACAGACTCTCTGTCATTAAACCACTTTATTTCTACAAGGCACAAACTTGGGGTATTACAAGAACATGTCTAGGTGCACTGAGCAAAATAAACAAAAGGAAGTTTATTAACTAGATGCTTACAATACATGGTATATCTGGTCTTTGTTAAATACATGGTGGCTCTATGTGGTGTAGTTGGATTAATAGGAAGGAAATCCAGGTTCAAATCCTCACTTGTACCATAGAAGCTTGCTGGGTGACCTTGGGCCAATTATACTCTCAGCTCAACATACATCTCAGGGTTGTTGTGAAGATAAAACGAAGGGAAGAAATAGAAGAGATTGGATGTATACCCCACCCTTCACTACCCAAAGGAGTCTCAGAGAGGCTTGCAATCCATTTCCCTTCCCCTCCCCACAACAGACACCCTGTGAGATAGGTGGGGTTGAGAGACCTCTCTTGAGAACTGCCCTTGAGAAAACAGCTCTGAAAGAGAATTATGTAAGCTGCTTTGGGTCTGCATTGGGAGAAAGGCAGGGTACAAATGAATTAAATAAAATTATAAATATTTTTAAAAGCTGCTTCATTCCCCGCCATTTTTGAGTCATGCAAGAAGAAAATAATGTCAAGTATCAGAGACAGTTATGCAAAGGACAGTCAGAAACCACCCACTAACTGGCTGGGAGTCATCCTTCCCCCATTGCCTTACAATCCTCCCACATAGAAATTCATATTAGGATCTCAGGGTCCTAATACAGGGCTGAAAGCTGCCAAACACTACATTAATAGCATTTGTACTCACCAATCTTCTGAAGTAAAATATCTCAGCGCTTCTCAAAATAATGGCTCCCCACCCCCATTGAATCATTAGACAGGATGTAGAAAAAAACACATCTATTTACATAATGTATTACTTTATAATAATAATATACTCCCTGCTGGAACGTTATATCTATAATTTACCCCAAAAATCTTTAATAAATTTAATTTTGTTGCTCCACTTATCAGCCACTTTAGAATAATTTAAAGCCTCACTCTTGATAAATTGAAATTATTCTCAACTTTGAGTACTGACAAAAAAACCCCAACCTTTTACTCTTCATTTTCACAAATGAAACCTGATCTGTTTCCATCTTTGTTTTCAGATGCAAGATTGCTGAAGTATTTTATTTCTCATACTGTCAAATAGGGTTGTCAGGGAAAAAATGTTCATCTTTTCCAAGCCTCTACAGACTCAAAATTACTAAACTTTCACATAAGGCAGAAAATATATCACAAGCTTCCCACTTTTAACTTTGTTTACATTGCACATTTTAAAAAGCAAATGTCAGTATTCCATTGGACTAATAGATCTTGAGCTTCCCCATGAGTTCCTTTATAACTAGCTCCTATTGCCCTTATACTTAAGATTCCTGAAACACAACTTGCTTCATAAATATGTTGAGCACAAGCCAACCAATGTTACACATTTTCAAGTGCTATTGATTTCAACTAGAAAGAATTAAGCATGCTCTCTTTAAAAAAAAAAGGAAGTAAAAGTGTTTTTGGTATGTGTTTCTAAATTTCCCACTTTGTTCTCAGGGCATACTATGCATAATAGAATTTTCACTGAAAATCTTCCAGAACATAGAATACCAACTTGTGGAACCAAAAACCAGTCTAAATATTAAGCTCATGCAAAACAGGGTTGTCAGAGAAAAAATGTTCATCTTTTCCAAACCTCTACAGACTCAAAATTACAATATCTACATACCACATTTTACTAAACTTTCACATAAGGCAGAAAATATATCACAAGCTTCCCACTTTTAACTTTGTTTACATTGCACATTTTAAAAAGCAAATGTCAGTATTCCATTGGACTAATAGATCTTGAGCTTCCCCATGAGTTCCTTTATAACTAGCTCCTATTGCCCTTATACTTAAGATTCCTGAAACACAACTTGCTTCATAAATATGTTGAGCACAAGCCAACCAATGTTACACATTTTCAAGTGCTATTGATTTCAACTAGAAAGAATTAAGCATGCTCCCTTTTTTTAAAAAAAAGGAAGTAAAAGTGTTTTTGGTATGTGTTTCTAAATTTCCCACTTTGTTCTCAGGGCATACTATGCATAATAGAATTTTCACTGAAAATCTTCCAGAACATAGAATACCAACTTGTGGAACCAAAAACCAGTCTAAATATTAAGCTCATGCATGGGCTTAATTTGCAAGGGAAGAGGATTCCATAGGTAGTAGTCACTTCTCTGCATTCTTATGCAATGATCACAGATGGCAGAATCAGGCAATGGGCCTAGAGTATGAAGATGAAATCTGGCGCACAGCAGGTGATTATTATTATTTATGTATTTATACCCCACTTTTCTCTTTAATGGAGGCACAAAATGGCTTACAACATTGTTCCCCCCATTGTATCTTCACATATTAGGCTTAGAACATGCGATTGGTTCAAGGTCACCCTGTGAGCTTCCATTGCAGATGGGGGTTGAAACTTGGGTCTTCTGGATCCTAGTTCAGTAGTCTAGTCATTGCACCCTGCTGGATCTCCATTGCCATTCCTCTAATATTTATGTCATTGCAGTGCCTGAATAGCTTCTTATTCTGTGTGCTCCTTGTATATTATAAATTTAACTCTACAGTTAAACAAACAGTGGGAAGGGGAAAAAAATGAAATGGTGTATTCAAACTTCAGCCAACCAAAGATGTGTATACAATATCTGGTAAAATAATTCAGGCTTTAAAACTTTCTGTTTTCTTATTTCCGGTGTTTTAACCCTCAAGCCACAAAAAGGAGCAATATTTTCTCACTGGGGTGTTAACAGAAGGAAATAATTATAAATTGTACTAGTAGGCTAAACACATTATGGTTAGAAGCTGTATTAGAAATCTGAGGCTCTGGCCTGTTAGATAAACTGTGGTGTAATTACTAAAGAGATGGATTTAATGCATCCGGTGGTCTACCGGAGCCTCCAGTTCCACAACCCAGAATTCATTCAGAGTGGTACTCGCTCCCAGCAGCAGCTACCACATTTCTAGAGCCACAGTCTTTAGTAATGCTAGAACACTCCAGGATTAATCCAGCAAGGGATTCATTTATTTCTTCTGCATATGGCCAAATAATAAGGAATATCCAACAAGGGTGTTGGATGTCACAGATGCTGTAACCAGCGGCATCACAGCACCAACCTCCATTTTATTTTTATGTGCATGTGCTCTAGCAATACTGTGATGTAATCCTAAAAGACCAGTCCCCCTCCTGTGAGGCTGTCATCACTAGTGTCATCGGAGAACTCCTGCACTTTTAAAATGTTTTCTATGCATGCACATTAACAATACTAGGATGTAACACTAAAGGAACTCCTTCCTCCCAAAATATGATTGGTCTGATTTCTTCCTTCCTCTTAGATTTTGAATGCATATTTCATGATTGGGTAGGATGATTTTTGAAAAAAGGGTCACCATCAGCGAGGGAGATTCTTTCATATGTACTTTTTTGGTAGCCATTTTGGGATCAAAAAATCTCTATTTGTATTCCAGTTTTGGGACTGGCTGACAAAAGTGCGATGAAGCTGAAGAAATTCCTGAAAATGACACTGCAGGTTATAATTGTGTGCCTGGGAAGTTTCCTTATTCTCTTTTCTGGTTACATGTGATGGATGGCTATAAATAGAAGATCCTTTTCCCTAGCAAACCGAAGGGCAAGGACCAGGCTGAGAGT
>NW_015163136.1:447971-448881 GCF_001447785.1 Gekko japonicus
GAGACCTTCTCCTTCAGGAACTGCTAGCTCAGCAGCATTGGCTTCCAAACCAGAAGCAACCATAGACTTTCCAAACATGCTAACCACTGCATTGTGCCCTGTACTGGACCAGATGACCCATCTCAATAATAATTTTGAGACTCTCCAAAAATAGCTTAAAAATCAATATAAAAACAGAGAATATAGCGAAGTCTTTGAGAAAAGTTTATGCTAAGACAAAAGTGTTGAATCAGAGACTGGAGGCAGTGGAAAAAGAGAAAGTCTCTGATAAACAGCAGCTGTTACAACTACAAATGGAAAAATAATCATATATCCTGAGATTTCAAGGTATCCCAGAACAAAAAGGAGAAAACCTCAAGGACACCCTGGCACCGGTAGTAGACCTTAAAGCAGAATTTATACAAAGCAAGATGGATGTGGTCTATCGGACTTATCCAGACTACATCAAGAAAAATAAACTACCTGGTGAAATATTTGTGAAATTCTCCAAGAGGTCTACCAGAGATGTTATACTTAAAGCGACTAATGGGATTACTCTAAAAATCAAAGGCAAAGAAACAAGCATTTTAAAAGACATTCCATTTGAGATAAGAAAGAGACAACAATATAAAAAATGGACAACTTTTTTACAGAAAAATTCCACTCCCTACAGATGGATATAACCAGAGGGACTTATCTTCAAAAATAAAAAAATAGACTCTGTTGCCAAAGCTAAAGCATTTTTGGAGCAGCATCAAAAAACAGAGAAAGAGAAAGGAAAAGTGGAGGACAACAACACAAAAGAAGAGGACAGTGGAAGTGGATCAGGAAGTAGTAGCAGTACATAGGGCAGATCCCCAGGAGAAGACTCTGAATCTGATAAGGGAGAAGCCGCCCACAAACTCCTTAAAGTCAGATGGGACTATGATAT
>NW_015163136.1:449114-451662 GCF_001447785.1 Gekko japonicus
GTTACAGATGTTTCATTCTTTGCAATATTCAGATGGTAGAGATGTTTCCTCAGGGCCTCGGTAGCCATAGCGGTGGTGGTATAGTAGGGCGGCGGCTCCTACTCAAAAGCCTGGCGGAAGAGCTCCGTCTTACAGGCCCTGCGGAACTGCATAAGGTCCTGCAGGGCCCGGATCTCCCCTGGGAGCTCATTCCACCAGGTAGGAGCCGCCACCGAAAAGGCCTTGGCCCTAGTTGCAGCAAGTTTAATATCCTTGGGGCCTGGAATAGATAGTAAATTTTGGGCCCCTGACCATAGTGCTCTTGGAGGAACATATGGGGAAAAGCGGTCCTTCAGGTAGGCTGGACCCTGGCCATATAGGGCTTTATAGTTAAGAACCAGCACTTTGAAGCAAATCCGGTACGCTATTGGCAACCAGTGCAGCGCTTCCAGCACAGGCTGAATGTGGTCTCTTCTAGAGAGACCCATCAGCAGCCTGCAGATAAAAATAAGCCTAAGGGGAAATAGGGGGAAAAGAAGTAAAAATGAATCAATTCTGAAAGTTTAATTTATCAAGTTTAATTTATCAAGTTTAATGTACCAGAGTGCACTTATTTGGCTAATATTGCTTGTACTGAAATATATTTGAAACAGTTAATCTCACTCTTCATCTTCATCTTCTAGAATGTTAAAGCTAAGGGAAATTTTGAAATAAGCAGTTTGTATCATATCAGATCCCTGTTTAGCTGTATGTTTTAGTTAGTTTTTCCATGTTCCCTGCCCTATGTAGTATGTAGTCAAAATGCAATTAAAATTTTAAAAAAATAAATAAAAAGACTATTTGCCTGGCAGACCTCTATCAACAAGTGGCTCCAGAAAGTGGAAAGGGAAGTTGCCCAGTTGAGTCACAACCTGGACAGCATAAAGCAGCACCTGAGACTGTAGTAGGTGCTTCTGGTTTTGGAGAGAGGTCCATATTGTAAATAGTTTTTAAAAATTGTTTATATTGTACATAGTTCTTTGTGGGGGGTATACAGTAGATGACAGGGATTGGCGGGTTTCTGGTTTTACTATGTATTGATATACAGTGTTTTTCTTTGTATACTTTTGTTTTGTTTTCTGAAATTTCCTCTCAGAACCCAATGTTAGCCCTCAAAAATGATCCATGGAAAAGAAGCCAAGCCTCCCTCCCCCCTCAAAAGAAGCAGTGAATGTCACTGCTGGTAGTCTCCTAAAACTCCATTTGTGACCACTGTTGGTTAGTGGGAAGGTTGAGAAGAAAGCCGTTTAAGAACCCCAGGGAACAGCAGTGAAGCCCCATACACCCACCAAAGCAGCAGTGACTGTCGTTGCTGGTGGGAGTCTCCCAAAGTAGTCTCCATCATACCTGTTTTATGGACACTGCAGTTTGCTATATACCACTTCTGATGATTTAATAAAATAAACACAACTGGGTTTGCGGTGAATTAAACCGCAAAAGAACAACGCTCACCACGATGAGTAAAACCTTAATGTATTTGCCAAAAGTCATACATGAATACATTACTTAAACAATTCTACTTTTTAGGTTTTTACCATATATTTGAGGATCTTGCAACTATAGAACTTATTTTCTAACTGAAATCTTTCTAACAGAAATCCTCAATAGTAATAAATTGAATACCATATATATGGGGTATCTTTACAATCCAGTATTCTGATACACTGTGGTTACATTCTATTAAGTTATACACAATCTTCTTGAGAATGAATTCTCACTAACAATAAATTCTGAGAAGTGATATTTCAACATGCCTCAGCTGTACAGTGATCAAAACCTATTCATAAAGAATCCAGCAACCCAACGGGTAGCCATGGATGTCCTCCTGTTTCAATGTTCACTTTTTCAAGAATCGCTGTGATTTTACAACTGATAAAAACAATACCAATTGATATATTAATAATATGTTAACACTGTCTTATACAAATCAGAATAGGCTTGTGAATCACCCAATATTTCCCAAAAAACTTCACAGGCAAAACTCTTAGAAAGCTTCCTTCTGAATGGAACACACTCCTCTCCTGCTGTATAATATAACTAGGAGTAAGGCCTGTTGTGAGAAGAAATACAATGAGCTCTAGAAGAAAGCTCCAGGTGAGTGTCCTGACTGTGGCTGGTGGGGTGGCAGAGGGAAGGGGAAAATAGAGGGAGGCAAGCCATGTTTATTTCCTTCTGCTTAGCTATAAGGCAGGGCTGTCTCAAGTCACTTCGCTGCCCCAAGTGGGTAGTATAGGAGGACAGCCTCATGGTAACAGGTATGGTTCCCTCCAGCCCTGACTTATGTTGATTTGGGGTTATGCAGTGGCAGCTAAGGTAGAAAAGCACCTCCTCCTATGCCATGTCTTCTGGGTTCCAAAGGTCTGGAAAGTGGTTCCATAGTCAGTTACAGGGTTGCCAACTCTGGGTTGGGAAATACATGTAGATTTGAGGGGTAGAGCCTCGGGAGGGCAGGGTTTGGGTTGTGGAGGGACCTTAGCAGGGTATAATTCTATATAGTCCATTGCCCAAAGTAGCCATTTTATCCAGGAGA
>NW_015163137.1:0-25436 GCF_001447785.1 Gekko japonicus
AATGTGATGCCTATTATTTTCTCTCAGACCAAACTACCTCACAGGGTACTTGTGAGGATAAAATAGAGACAGGAAACCATGTTTTCCGCTCTGAGCTTTCTTGGAGAAAGGGTGTAATGAGATCCACATACACATATACCTTTTCACACATATAACACAAATGCCAGCGCTCCCACTGTGTTGGGAGACCTCCCAGCCATCCTGTCTGTTGCTTGCCACATATCAAAGGCCAATGGGGGGGAAATGAGGGAAAACCATATCACTAATGGCCAGAACAGAGGCAACAGAGTCTGCCACCATGATCCTGCTTAGAACATAGATAAAGGATTTAAAATGGCCAACCATGTGAAGTGTGCATTGGTCAGGTGACAGGGCGACTCTTCGGCTTCTATCCTGATTTATCATGTCATGTTTCTTCTCCCCTTTTCATTTGTATAAGTTTATGAATAAAACGAAAAGGCCCGAGATACAAATTCTCCTTGCTCAGCTATCCCTGTTAGGGTCAAACTCTATTTGCTTTTTAACATAAGAAGTGCTTAAGGAGACTCTTGATGGATTTCCGCTACCATATAGTAAAAAGGAAAGAAATCTTTACAATGTCTGCCCAGGACTAAAGTGTTACATGTGCGGATCAGTATAATCCACCCCTGAGCCTTGTGCCCCGTAGTCTGTAGATAATCACAAATCCAGGGAGAGGCCAAACTGTGTCTTCCAGAGCTGCAAATTAGCAAATGTGTACTTAGTAACATGTCCCTGTCACCAGCTTTCCTCCTTCTGCTTCTCAAAGATAGATGGATAAGAAAGAATCCTTGCTATGCCTTCGGAATGGTTACTCGGAGAGCCATAGATCCTGACAAGAGCCCATGTTGATAAAGTCCAATAAATATTGGATTTGGATCCTGTGAACCGAGCATGCAGCAGAGCTAACAGAAGCAGTTGTTGCCATCTCTCTGTTCCTACTGGAGCCCCCCAGATTCCACTCTTGTGTGGTCAGGAGACCCTCTAGAATCATGGGGAACTACAACTGGAGAAGAGAAATGGCAACAGTCATCTCGTACCCCACTAGGAATGCCAGGCACGGACCAGCAAGCCAATGTGGTGTAGCGGTTAAGAGCAGCAGACTCTATTTTGGAGAACTGGGTTTGATTCCCAACTCCTCCCTATGTAGCCAGCTGGGTGACCTTGGGTCAGTCACAGTTCTCTCAGAACTGTCTCAGCTGTACCTACCTCATACATTGCCTGCTGTGGGGAGAGGAAGGGAAGGTGATTGTAAACCATTTTGAGACTCCTTAAGGTAGAGGAAAGTGGGGTATAAAAACCTACTTCAACCAGTGGGAGACCTGAGGAGACAGGGGAATGGGGGGGGGGTAGCTGTCAGTGATAACATGTCACTTTTGGGAAAACCTGGAATTGGCCACACACTTCTCTAGGAAGCACTGGTAAAACAACAGAGCTTCCGGTAATTCCTAGGGAGGTGTGATGTCACTTCCAGGTTTTCCCAGAAGTGATATTACACTGTTGTTGACAACTGCCTCCCATGTCCTCCCCCAAGGTTTCCCTCTTGTTGTGGAACCATAATATTTTTGGCAATTCCTAAAGAGGACTGATATCATGTCAGGATTTCCCCCAGAATTGGTGTCCCGCTGTCTGCCCGCTGGCCGTGAAGAAACAAATAAATCTCCCCTCATCACTCTGATTGATGGTAGGAAATGAGCACTGGGGGGCTAGGAAGCCTACCCCCCTATTTGTACAAATGGAGCAAGAGCTTGTGTGATAGGGGCTCCGGTGGGTAGAGGGCAAAGATCCTTTAAATCTCCCATTTAATCCTCACAACAACACTGTGTGCTAAGTGAGGCCGAGAGAGAGACTGGTACCATGAGCTTCATCACTGAGCAGGGATCCGACAAACCTTCCACACCACGCTGCCCCTCACTAGATGGCTCAAAATGGGGAGCTGGTTTCCCCACGCAGCAGTGGTTTCACAATATGGCACTCACAAGCTTCATACATTTTGTTCAATCAGATTTTTTTTGGGTTGAAATAATTGAAATCCCTTCTGGGCATCTAGCTGTCATGAACGCGCAGCACACTCAGAAGTGGGCATCTACTGTTCTTGACAGTGTAATGGAGGATGAAGGGAATAGTTGGGAGTGCAGTCAGTTCTTCACATATCATTTAGGGAATAAGAATAAGATCTGTTTTGTTGTGGATGTTCCATTTTAGAGTGTGTTCCTCTCCCACACTCCAGTTTAGAACGAGGGGAGTTGAAAAGTTAGGTATTCATCAAAGTGCAGGATGTGTGGCATCACCACCACCACCACCACCATCGTCACTACCAAAAATGCTCTATTCTTCTCTGAACCGTTGGAAGTCACCATTTACAAAGGCATTTCCCTTATGAGGAGTATGTGCTGGAGAATGACAGAATCTTTTGCAATATATATATATTTAAATATACATACAAGTTGACAAGGGAAAAGGCAGGGTGGTGTAGTGGCTAGAGAGCTGGATTTTGACCAGATGTTGATCAGAGAGGGACTGTGGCTCAGTGATAGAGTATCTGCTTGGCATGTAGAAGTTCCCAGTATCTCCAGTTGCAGGGATCAGGTGATAGCTGATGTGAAAGACCCTTGCCTGAGACCCTGGAGAGCCACGACCAGTCTTTGTAGATGATACTGGCTGTGATGGACCGGTGCTCTGTTTCAGTATAAGGCAACTTCATGAGCTCATGAATCTGTATGAATTACAGCTCATCTCCATGCTACAGAGGTCAGTTCCCCTGGAGAAAATGGAAGCTCCGGAGGGTGGACTTTATGGTATTCTACCCACTGAAGTCCCTCCCCTCTCCAGGCTTCATCCCCAAATCTCCAAGAGTTTTCCAACCTAGAGCTTGCAACCTTAGCTGCCCCATCCCCCACCGGTGGCCAGGGGGGACCTGGCAACCCTAGATCCTGTCCTAAAGCCCAGTTTCTCAGAAACAACAGATGAGGTGGTGAAACATTTTTTTTTTTTGCTATACCACTGTGTACATGCTTGATCACTCCTCTGCACAACAAGAAATTGCCTGTGGGCATAATGGTGGTTATTTGGCTGGCCGCCATATTGAATTTAGCCACAGGTCAGTCAGAAAGTTGCTTTAAATGATGTTTGTTTTGAATTGTGAAGAAATGGATCGAGATGACATGCTAACTCGACCGTGAACAGGCCCTGAAAGTGACATTAGGTCGGTTTTCGAACACCTATTTTGCGATCATCAAGTCAGTCAACCCTGTTTTCATATGTGAAGGAGCACTCTTTCACAAGTCCTCCTGACCTCTCAGGCTGAAGCAGTCTTGCAAAATATTTACTGTTCTGTTTGTGGGAACAAGGTCTGAGCAGAACATCCTATTAAATCTCCCAGCGCTAAAGGCATAAATTACAGTTTTATTAGAAGTTCAGAATCTTCGTCTAGAAATGGAGGCAATACTTCCTCTTGGAACATCCATTTCACCAATGTTGGCTTTGCAACCTGCAGTGGTCATATGAAGATCCCCAATTCCCCAAATTAATAAAGTTCAGTCCTACTCTAACATATGTTATAGGTCCCTCACAGACCTCTCTTGGGGGAAAAAAAATCACATAGAGACTGGGAAACACATTATAATTTTTAAATACAACTCAGTGGGTAATGATAGAAACCAGGTTTTGTTCTCTATTTTTTAAAAGTCTGTTGACAGTTTCCTTTTAGGATTAGCTTTCAGTTCCAGAAAGGAAATATGCAAGCTGGAAAACCCCAAGCAGGCGCCTGATGAAACCATCGATTCTTTCTTTATCCTGTTTCAATTCAGGAAACACACCGATCTCCAACATTTAATGGGTTTTTAGGGAGCTGTTGGTTTTAAATCAGAGGGGGATCAGAGTGATGGGAGTGCCTACTCTGGAGGAAAAATGAAATACCATGTAACAAAACGAAGCGCTCCAGCCCTTTGTAAGACAATTCATATATGTTTCTCCGATGCAATTAGGTCTCGTATAAATGGCAAAGGGAGAACAAGGCATGTTCTTTCCTCCCCGTTAAGTGCTACAGACCAAGGGGTTATTTTGTGTTCTCAAAGCAAGTGAGGGAGGCAGCAGCTGACAACAGCTTTGGCATTTGGGGCATCTTTAGCCCCCCCATATATATATACTTTCTCTTCTCACTGCAGGGACTGGAGGCTCGCAAGATAATTATCTCTCCGATTCACTATGCTTCAGTGAAGGCAGGTCAAGCGGCAATGTGAAATTTGCACCCAATCTGTTTGTGACAGTGGTTCATTTTGAAAACAAATTGGGGAAGGGGGAACAGAGAAAGAATCCTGCTCAGTCCATAATAATTCAGTTTGGTCAAAACAATATTGCAGCCCCGTTTGGTCACCATGGGTCATTTTCATCAACGTGGTGAGGGCTGAATCAGGGGGAAGCTGAGAAGAATGAAAGAAATGTAGAACCACAGAGAGGAATAATAATAACAATAAAAATAGATCTGAGCTGAATCCACACATCATTTTTCATGAATATTTTAGCCAGTGCTGAAAAATGCATCCCCTTTGTCAGCACTTTTGCAACAATATTTGTGAAAATTTCTTGATTTGTGTACTCTGCCCTCACTTGCCCTCACTCTCAATTGCTCTCACTTACCCTCAGTCGATGGTATTGCATAGTTAAATCTCATTGGCTATGCAGGATGCTGATAACTGCTCTGTTTGCTGTGTAATTCCAGATTGATTTGGTTTGTTTATGCATCTAATCTAGGAATGAGACAGGAGAGTATTTGTGGATAATATGAAAAGCATTGAAGAAATACTGAATATAAATGCTAGGGATGGGCATGAACCACAGCGTTCCCTTTAAATGGTGTTTGAAGTGGTGCAAGCTACCAGAAATTAATGTGCTCCCTGCTTCCAAATGCTGTTTAAAGGGAAAGCATCCAATTTCTCTCAGTTCTTGTCCATCCCTAATTAATGCCATACAAATACCTCATCAAAATTGCTAGTGTCTGCATTTTGAAAATGGAAAATATTCCCTGCGCCTGCATTAGTAACAAGCCGTCAAAGCCAATTTTGGGATGCAAAGCAAAAGCATCTACTTTTTAGTGTTCCACAGATCAACACATCTAATCCAGATCATATCATTTTATAGGCAGAAGACCAAACTGAACAAGGTTAACAGCCCACACAGTGATCATCATTTGTGGCAGTTCTGTTCCCACATACCATCAGTGTGTCTGAACATAGAATGAAATATGGACTTTTCTGTGGTGGTTCCCAGTTAATAAACCCATTAGGACACTATGTCGCATGGCCCTAGTCAACCATGGAATACGGTGAAAGGAGGCAATTTATAGGCATATATCTATTATACTTTTTGCTTGCCTTTTCTCTTAGGGAAACATACCTGACTATCTCTCCTTCCACTTCATCATCACAGCAGTCCTTTTGACATATATTAGACTGAGAGGCTAACTGGTGCAAGGTCATGACTAAGAGGGAATCTAAACTCAGGTTTCCCTCAACTGATGCTCTAACCACTGTATCACATTGACAGGTAATGGGGTAATAACCATCTCTTCAATTCAACTTTTCATCTCAACTACTTTAAAAAACACCACCAGAAACCAAAAACCTTTATGCTCTTTGAGTGTGATCCTCTCATATATTCTGCTGGATCTCACTCAGTTCACCTCCTCTTTGCAGCCCACATCTTACATGTTTTTTGTCTGCATCACCAAATAAAGCTGCCTTATATTGAACCAGACCCTTGGGCTGAGGACAGACTGGCAGATGAAGCACAAGGGAGGCAGGGCAAAAAGACCCGGACCAAGTTGTGCTGGGGATTCCCGGTCACACTGCACCTACTGATGCGGGAGCATACTAGGGAGGAGGCACAAGGGAGCATTCGCACTGTTGGCCCACCCCTGGCAGAGGCAATGCTGTAAGTGACTTTTTTTCACTCTGGCGACATGTGCCTATGTGCATGGTGCATAGGCAAGCACCGCATCAATGCAGCTTGTTTTGCGGCTTTTATCGTGCACACTTCTGGGAAGTGGGATCAACGCGCCCTCCAGGGTTTGCTACAGCTTTCACCTGATACTTTTTTAAAGCGGTAGGGAATCGTCATAGGACAGGTTGAGTACGCCTGACAGCTGTGGCTCTGTAAACCCTTTAGAGCCAGTTTGGTGTAGTGGTTAAGTGCGCGGACTCTAATCTGAGAGAACCAGGTTTGATTCCCCACTCCTCCACTTGCACTTGGCTGGATGACCTTGGGCAAGCCGTAGCTCTGATAAGAGCCATTCTTGAAAAAGAACAGTTTCTGTCAAGAGCTCTCTCAGCCCCACCTACCTCACAGGGTGTCTGTCGTGGGGAGGGGAAGGGAAAGGAGTTTGTAAGCCACTCTGAGACATCTTTGGGTAGTGAAGGGCGGGGTATAAATCCAATCTCTTCTTCTTCTTTAATCCGTTTGTGAAATGTGCCTATATTGGGCCACACTGCCAGTCTGAACTCAGCCTTGGTCTATCAAAGGCAGTATAGCCTACTCTGATGGCATGTGTCACTCCAGAGCCTAAGGTCTTTCACATCAGCTACGACCTGAGCCTTTGAAGCGGAAATACCAGGAACTGAAACCAGGATATTCTACATGCTAAGCAGATGCACTACCTCTGAGCCATGGCCAATCCAACAAGAATCCCCATGAGCCCTGACATAACTTTTTCCCATCACAAATGGGAGCCCTCCTTTCTCTCTCTCTCTCCCACCAAGGAAAGATATGATAGGGTCTAACCCTAATAATTGTTATTTACAGGGGTCTTGTTGTAGAAAAAGAGCTGCCGGAGCTCATTAGCATAACTCATTAGCATAACTTATTTGCATATGCCACGCCCCCTGACATCAGCGGAAGTGACAGAAGGCCACACCCCCTGACATCACCGGAAGTGTGTCAGGAGGCCCGGCTACTTACCCTCCTGCTTCATCCTCATTCCCAAACGGAATGAGGATCGAAGCAGAGGGCGGGGTAAAGAAGGGGGCGGGGCTTCACCACGTGACCGCCCCGCCCCCTAGAGGTTCTCTTCCGGAGCTCCGTACCTGAGAGCTCCCCCCCGACTAGAGCCCTGGACGCAACCACCCCGGGCATGCTGGGAGCGGGGCCACGGTCATCCGAGGGAAAACTCTTCATTCTTCTTCTCTCTTTTTTTTTGTGAAAATGAATTATTCCTATATTATGGCGAGTTTGTCCATGTCAATTTAGGACTGCACACTAAATTGCAGTCTATCTGCTAATCAAGGCTTCCCACCATGTCCACAACTGGACAGCAGATGTGAGTAGTTTCATCACTAGAAAAGGAAGACCCATGTCCCCATCATAAACAAGCATCTATAATAAGGTGGTAAACTCCCAGCAGCTAGGCCTTATGAAACCATTTTTGTTACTGAACTATATTTCTTAGGGGTGTAGTGTAGTCTTCAGTATATTAGGCTTAGTGATTGCTCTGAAAGCCCCCAAATTATAATTAGATGTACCATTTGCCCAACTGCAGCAGGTAACACTTGCTCCTGGCCCCAAACCACCACCATCAAGAAACTGAGGAAAAGAAAAGATGGCAAGAAAATGGCCTTCCTAGTGATATTCTAGGAATCTCCTCAAGTCTCTATGGTCTTTACTGAGACATGACTTCATGACTTCACCAAACCCCAGCCTCCCCAGGTGCCACTCTCAACATTTTCTAGCATTTGCTAGAACCCTATCCAGAGATGGGAAGTGAATGGAAAGAAAATGATAAAACACTCTTCCATGCACACTGTTTCCCCCCTTTAAATTGCTAATACAGATTTTCAGAGGAGAAAAGGTGGTTGGTGTGTTAATGAATGAGATAGCTATGAAGTGTGGTGCTCCGCCTTTAGATGTAGGCTGTTTGTAATGTCATCTTATGGGATTCTTTTTGAGGAGAAATATGGAAGCAAAATCTGTTCGGATGTAAACTGCAAGCTCTAAGCATTGTGACAGTTAACAGGGTTGGGATGGGAACCTTTGTCCATGGCTGAAGGGAGGAAGCAAGATTCATATACATGTTCAAGGGAGCAACTAATAGAAAAGCTGACCCATAACTGCCTTTTTCAGTTCCCTTTTTTGCACATTATATTCCTCTGTACCTTAATCCTTTGCGCATTATATTCCTCTGTACCTTAATCTTTTCAGGGTTTAAGCAGAATAAATGTAATATCTATTTACCAAATGGCAACTTATCATAATGGCTTGCTACATCAGTTGTTGCTATTATCCTATCAATGGGTGCATTCAGACGGGCAGCTAATCCCGCCATTATGCTGGCTCAAATTTGATCCTGATCTTTTTAATCCGTCCTTGCACAAACAGACATCCCCCGGTGGAATCATCTTATCACACGCTGCCTCCACTGTGGATTGTCTAGATGGCATCCACTGAATGAGGCGCACGTGGTGGCTTTTTTAAAAAAAACAAAAGTTTGTGCATGCACATAGGTGTGATATCGTGGCCTTGTTTATCCATGCATGCTCAGAATCAAGATTTTTTTAAAAATGGCACCTATTTGGGATGGTCTGACGTCAGACCATCCCGAACGGACGTCATTTTTAAATTGCGCGCTGGAACGATCAGACGGGGGAAAGTCCGTGATTGGCCTGTCGGGACCTGAAAACTCCAGATTTTAACTAGTACCTTTTGAGTTCGGCTCTGAAGCAAGGAAGAATGGGATGCTCACAGAAGATGGATGTTTCCCAGATGTTGATGTCTGGAGATTACATTTAAATCCATGAGGCATTCGTGCCTCGCGCAGATCTAAAGACCTGTCTGATCGGACTCAGTGGCCAGTTTGGTATAGAGATTGAAGTATTGGACCAGAACTTGGGAGACTCAGGTTCAAATCCCCAGTAAGCCCTGTTCACTGGCTTGCCTGTCTTTCATCCCAGTCTTCACAGTGTTGTCAGGAGGGTAGAACACAGGAGAGCAGAGAACCATGTATACCTTAGATGAGTGCCCACCTCTAGTCATAACCTGGACATTCGCCTTCAAAAAGGCTTCACTTAACCCTTCTCCGGGTCGAGGTACTTCTGAAACTAATTTGGAAGAAAGGCCCCCCCTCTCAGCACTTCCATCTGCAAACAGTTACACCTTCCTCCTACGAAAGAGGGGGGAGAAAAAAACCCCGGCAACAAGCTCAGATCAAATACTCATCTCCGTAGGAAGAGAAGTACTCACAGCCCCTTGAGTATCTCGACTGTGGCAGCTGCCAGGAAGGTTAATGAAGAAGATTTGAATTATTTATGCAGGAATATTAAAGAGGTATTAAACCCGAGGAGATGTCAGAAGAATGTCTATTGCTGAATGATCAAGATAAAGCCTTTCCAATGCTTTCTATTATGTGCTGTGTAATTACAAAAAACCTGAGCTGATCCTGAGGCGCAAAAATTTTCATGTCGTTATGAAGCTGACTCTTGATAAAGCCCTATTGTGTACTGTATCTTCAAAGCAAATCCACCAGATGGAAGAAGAACCTGAGATGTTATCTTCTAAGTCAAAGAGTTTCAAAGGCTCAATAGAACCTGTGGGACATGTTGTGGCCCTACTTCTTAGAACAGAAGAACATCTCATTCTTTACAACTAGATCCTAACTATTCACAGTTGGGTATCTACTTCAGCTCTCCATACTCAATATTTTGGGTGCAGCAAGTCTTCTGTTGGGCCACTGAGCATCTTTGAAATCAATGGGCCTTACTATAGACTGTGATGGTCACTTGGGATGTAGCATAATGGGCCTTACTATAGACTGTGATGGTCCCTTGGTTGGTAGTGGGCAGTTGGAAGAGGGAACTCAGCCCCTCTTGCATTAGTGCCCCCTAATGCTTATGGAAGAAGTGGTTGGATCCAACCCAGTATTTATTGCCTTATTGGCTAGACAGACAACATGAGTAAGGTGTTCATTGCTGGGGACACTTGAATCATAGCTGAGATGTAATATGACTCATATCAATTAAAAAACTGGCAGAATGGTATTATAAGCAATGTCAACTATAATCCTGATTTGGGAATCCCAGAAGTCAATGAAAGGAGAAGAGGAAATGGACTGACTGAACTGAGATGAACTTTTTCTCATTCATGTTAATCAACTGCAGCATGACATATGGTACAAGGGGAATCCTAGGATTTATCTTATTATGGCAATAGTGTTTTATGCTCAAAGGATGCCAGGCTGGTGGATCACAGGTGTTTGGGGACACTGACTGAATAAATGCTTGGTTTGCTTAGGAGAAGAAAAATGGTCTCACTGGTTGGAATGGATAAAAGATTTCAGTTTGCCGAACAATTATTGGTGGATGAATTCACTGAGTTGAATCCACCCAACATTTTTTCTCATTCTCACCCCATTCTCCTCTTTCCTATCCTGTAGTCTTCAACCCACATGTCTGTGTCCTCACAAGATCTGCAATCCCACAATAGATTTTTCAGGGCAGTCAAAGGGGACCCTTTCTCTTTTCACCAGCAGAAAAGCTGGTTCTTACCCACACAATGATTTTGACTACTGTCTTTAATTCAGTTGAAAGGTGGTTGGCACCAGTCCAGAGGAAGTGGCAGATAAGTTGGCCTGTTGGTTTCAGTAGAATTTAAACATGGTGAATTTCATCTGGATCCAGCCATGCATATGCAGATTTGCCAAGCATCTGAAGAGGTTAAAATGGGAAGGAGAAAAATACTGGGCTTATTTTGTGAAATCTGGGCCTGAGACATTCTGCTTGTGAATGGACTGTCTCTTTATGTAGGACTACGGGAACTTGAATCATACCAGTGACAAGCTGGCATTTAACTTGGGAGGGAAAAGACCCATAATATCAAAGCAGGCTGACGTATGAGAGCATATATCGTTTGTACATGTTATTCTTTATCAAAGGGAGAGGGGGGAAACATTTATTCTGTGCAAACTGCAGTCTGATCTTAGAATTTAGAACTAAGCATGGAAGCAATTACTAATAAATAATTAGACAGAAAGAGTTATCAAAGCAAGGAAAAGGGACACCTGTAGCGTGTACTGAGTCATTATCTTATGGGAGATCAAAGCCTTTCATTTTGGATCTCTATGAGATAACACACAACAAGAGAGGGGACGTGCACCTTAGAGAGATCTGAATTAAAAGGAAAGCTTTTACTCTATTTGTAAATATGAATAAAATGAAACTGTTTTGGTCTCCACTTGCAACGTGGGCACAAACCAGCCAAAGGTGATTCGTTTTCGTCCCGTTGTTTTCTGTGGAAGAGCTGGGCACCCGTTTAAATTACTCCTAATTTAAATAGATTGGACATAACATTACAGAACAATATGCTGGATCCAAACCAAATAGTCTGATCCAAAGGTGTCGTTCCTGCTCATGGGAAGCAGGAGGACACTTTCCGTGAAAAGGATGAGGCTTCTAGGTCAAAGCTAGGGTTGCCAAACTCCAAGAAGGAACTGGAGGTATTCTGGAATTAGAACTGATCTCCAGACTACAGGGATCTGGCCCCCTGGAGGAGATGACAGTTTTGGAGGGTAGACTCCATGGCATCATACCCCACTGAGGTCCCTCCCTTCCCCAGACTCCATCCCCACGTCTCCAGGAATTGCCCGACCCAGGGTTGGCAGCATTCCAGCCCGTCGTTTGAATTCATTGACGGCATTGTACTGTCTGCATCTGATGTAATCAGAGTGGGAATCTGCAGGAGAGAGGCGTGAGTCTGCCTTCTAAAGCGGCCTTTCGGTTTCGTGTGTTTTGCTCATCATCAGCTTCTCTCCTTTGCTCACTTTCGTTGCTGGCAATTTGTTTCTTTTGTATGCCGTTGTACTCGATTGACGCAAAAAAGAAAGTTAGAAGTGGTATACACTTAACGAACGGCACAGTGGGTGCCAAGAAACAACCCATCCCTCACAAAAATAACAACTCCTGATTTGCACGAGAGAGAAGCAATGAAAGGGGGTGGGCTATGAGTTAATATGGGGGAGACTGGAAATTCAGCAGTATTCTAGTCTTCACCAGTATGCCCATATCTCTCTCTCTCTCTCTCTCTCTCTCTCTCCAGGATGCCCATCTCTCTCTCTCTCTCTCCATATGATGCTTTTCCAGCATACCTAATCATGTGGAGGGAGGATATGCATGTATAAGTTATGCAAAGGCATTGAAAACCAGTGTAGTGTAGTGGTTAGAGGGGGTGACTCAGGTTCAAATCCTCACTCTGCCATGTTCACTGGGTCATCTTGGGCCACTGGGTTCGCTGGGTGCCTCTTGGCTTTACCTACCTCACAAGGTGGTTCTTGTGAGGGTAGAGTGGAGAAGAGGAGAATGGTTGTGGAATCTGCTTTGAGTAGCCATTGGGGAGGAAAGTGGGATGTCTGCATTAATAAAAATAAAATAGCTTGGATCCAGACCTCTTTTCACTCAAACTTTCCTTATCCCGTTTCGTACAACAGCCCCCAACCCAGATGGTTTTTAAGAGCATCAGCATAGACTTTGTTTTCTTTTGGTCAAAGAGAATCTTTTTTTCCCCTTTTCCACCAGCATAAAAGCTGGTTGGATCCAGCAAATTGTCTGGAAAACACATTGAGATCAGCAGAATTAGCATGTAACTCTTCAGCAAGCAAAGCATATTGCTATTCAATATGCCAAGAGCCAGTGTTGGTGTAATGGTTAGAGCATATGGCAATGAATGGGAAGATCTGAATTCAGATCTCTACTCTGTTCATGAATCTCAATGGATCCTCTCAAGAAGTCACACACTCTGAGCCTATCAGTCTAACCTACCTCACAAGGGCGTTGTGAGGATAAAATGGTGGGGAGGGCCGGTATATGCCATCTTGAGCTCCTCGCAGAATGGGATGCATAAACATAGACAGAGACCATCACAACTGTTTTTTGGACTGGGGTGTTATTCTCCCCTTAATCTTGGAAGATGGAGGAAGTAATAGATGCTTCTATAATTTTCCGTGGAAAGTATTTACCAGTTAATCTCTGCAAAATATGGAGAAGCACGCCATCACATTTATGGATTCTCATAACTTTCCCCCCAATAAATGAATGTCTTTATGAGGATTTCCTGCAAAATTACAGCCTGTAGCTTATTTCCAAACCATTTGTTTGAAATTGCTCTGCTCTGAATGAATATATCAGAAAGGAGACTGGAGCCTACATTTTATAAGAAGGGATATTGCTATGTTGTGGCATGTGGAATAAGGGATATATATTATATTTAAAAGGGCTGCTGTTCCAAAACAATGAACCTCTATTACCTTCTAGGTGACTGTGGGGGGTGCACATGATGGAAAATTTTATGTTTCTTCGACTCAATTAGAATAAACTTTTTAAAAGATCCAAGGTAACAACGAGCTATTGCTTGGCAGCACATAAAAACACCGTTCTGGGCTCTCTGAAATGCACAACTGGAGATAATTACTTGTGAGTTAAATGCAAAGCTTCAGGGCAATTTCTCTGGACCCAATATAAACTTGTAACATGAATCCTGTTCCCAAATCACATCCCAAAGAGTCATGACAAATGAACATTGATTTCTCTTTTCTGAAAGAATGTAAATATATTAATCAGCTTGTAGTTCAAACCAGGTGCCCGCAGGATACTGCTAAAATCTCCCCCGCCCATATCTGAGCCTTGTTTGATAGGGCAGAGACCAATTCAAGTGATCTGAATTCTTCATGGCTGCCACAATAACATTTTATCACATATGTCCATAGAGTTCCATGCCTCCCCAGGTAAGCTGGGCCATATTCCATCCACCCATTCACCTACTTCATTTGTACCCTACTTTTCTCCCCAATGGAGACCCAATGTGAGCCACAACATTATCCCCTTCTCTACTTTATCTTCACAACAACCTTGTGAGTTGGGTTAGTCTGAGAATATGTGCCTGGATCAAGGTTACCTACTAAGCTTCCATGGCAGATTAGAGAATTCAAACCTGGATCACCCAGATCCTAGTCCAACACTCTAGCCTTGACAGACCACAGCTGTGGTCATGACCGTAGTGCATACAGAGAATGGCTTTCAGCCTCTTTCCTCTCACACCATTTTTGCAAATGGAAATGGTCCTGGGGCACTCTTTGCTGCTCTTTGCTCCTGTTGTGGAAGCTTATATGTAGCCAATGGTCCTTTCCACACTTGGATCTTATCCCTGGTTATATCAGCGTTCAACTAGCAACACAATACCTTGTATTTATCCCCGGTTATAACAGCATCCGTTTATCCCAGGACAAGTGTGGGACAAAACCAGGGTGACCTCAATGTAATGTGGAAACAAAAAATACCTTGAGATAATTACAGGGGTGAACTCGCATGTAGTATAGAATGTAAGTTCAGGGACAGAGTCGAACCAGGATTTAATGCCTAGTGTGGAAAGGACCATTGTGACATATACGTGTCCCAGTGGTGCAAACAGCAACTCCTCAGGGCTATTTCAGCTTGTAAAAAACAGTGTAGTGGGGAAAGCCCCTTCTCCATACATACTATCGGAATATGGCCCCCACAGACCTGGGAAGCACAGGACTTTCAGCACACATGTGATACAAAGGGGTGTTATCTTACCACTTCACTGAGCAAATTCTGAAGCTTTTCTCCTACCAGAGAAATCCTCCTCTGACTTAAATGGTTCTTCTGTTAGAGGAAGAGCCAATGACATTGAAAGATGTTTCCTTAGATTGGAGGAAGGCATCTTGGTAGTTGGTTGGATCCACCCCAATGTTCTCATGGCAGCTAACGCAATGCTCCCTCTAAGCTGTGGAGTCTTGTGAGCAAAAAATTATTCTACTTTGTGAGCTGCTGGCATTAAAGTTGTGAGCGAGTGATTTGTCTACTCTATAAATTAGTTTGCTCTGGAGCCATCCTTCCTGAGCTAAGACACAAATGTGTGAGCCGGAGGCTAAAAAAACTGTGAGCTAGCTCACACTAACTCAGGTTAGAGGGAACACTGGCTACAAGGGCTACGAATCAATCAATTCTGGCCTGATCTCTTGAGCTTGGGTACTGATCCGTTAGTCTAAGTTAGTTTCGAGCAATATTTCAACTAGAGCAAACTTTGAAGGTGAATTGCAAGGTTTCATTGGGGGGATGAAACATTTGAAGAATTTAAAGAGAAGCTAGAAGATTTTTGATATGTAGTAAAATTTCTCAGGGGAAGGGGCTCGTTGCCACTGAATTTTTCCTGGAATAAGATGAATTTGAAGGTTCTAAGGGATTCTGAAAAGGGGGGAAAATGCATAAAGAGTTTCAGTAAGACTTTAAAAAAAATTTCTCATGAGAATTTTACAGCTCATTAATATTGAGAGTCATTGGCTGGGCCTAGTCTCATGAAATATTTTAGATTCCTGTGACTGGTTTGCCTCTCTATAGGAATGCCAATTCAGCGCCTTGGAGGATGCACCAGTGCTTGCAAGTGGAGCAGGATTTTACCATCTGAGATTTTCACTGAAGAATAACACACATTTTTATAAGTGTAGGACCCATGGAAAAGAACCGGCGACCCGCACAGACGTGCACAAGCTTTCCTAAAAAAAATGCTGAATGCCTTAAAAAGTGAATCCTAAGGACAGAACAGCCCTCGGAAATGGTATCAGATATAGTACAGGGAAATTGTAATGGCAGAAATCCTTGCTTTGTCCTTTCCAATCTGGAAGATGGGTTAGAGCCAACAGGATAGGCGAGGCTTGCCAGGTCCCAACGATGCGCCAGCAGATGGGGGTGGGAGGGAGGGAGCTTATAGGGAGTGGGGAGGAGCTCTGCAATGTGCCCACACCACCAGAAAGTCACGTAGGCATGTTGGGGACGTCGGGCAGCGATGCTCTGGTTTGGGGGAAAGCTCTATGGTTGAATTAGCAACTACTTTCACTACTTTCGTCCCAGCCCCTAGAGATGTTAAATATGCTGTGACTAGGGCCAGGGCTTTTTCGGTGGTGGCTCCTATCTGGTGGAACGAGCTCCCAGAGGAGATCAGGGCCCTGCAGGACCTTATACATTTCCGCAGGGCCTGCAAGATGGAGCTCTTCCGCCAGGCTTTTGAGTAGGAGCCACCACCGTCACTGTACCACCATCGCGTTGCCATCTTTGGCGATGCGAACTGGCCTTGGGAATGGAGGACGGACAGAGTGCAGACCGATCAAGAAGAGACGGTAGTACCTTCTGAAACATTGCACTGGAGTCCCCGTCTTGGATGATATATTGTTGTGAGCACCGATTTTAAATGTAAAATGTAATTTGATTGTTTTACCTGGTTTTATTGCTATGTCTGGCATTTGCCTCTTGTTAGCCGCCCTGAGCCCATGTGAAAGGGCGAGATATAAGTCTAATAAATAACTAAATATACATAAATACAGGCCCATAGCCATGGTGGGCATTTGGGGGCAGAGCCCCACCATGGATGAGCCCTGCCCCACCTCAGGAATATGGCAGATCCCCCACCCTGGTGCACCTCTCCCTGGCAGTGGCGGGGAGGCTGGGGGAGGAAAGGGAAGCCGCCCTGCCATTTCTATTCCATTTTGCTGCCTTCCTATCAGCTGTTAGGTTTAACAGTTCATGGGAAGGGAGTGACACTAACCAGAAGCAGCAGTGTGGCTTCCCTTTCCTCCCCCAGCCTCCCTACTGCTGCATGTGGGGAAGAAGAAGAAGAGAAGAGATTGGATTTATACCCTGCCCTTCACTTCACTTGAAGTCTCAGAGCGGCTTACAAACTCCTGTCCCTTCCCCTCCCCATAACAGACGCCCTGTGAGGTGGGTGGGGCTGAGAGAACTCTGACAGAAACTGCTCTTTTTCAAGGACAGCTGTGCCAGAATTATGGCTTGCCCAAGGTCATCCAGCCAGGTGCAAGAGGAGGAGTGGGGAATCAAACCCGGTTCTCCCAGATTAGAGTCCGCGCACTTAACCACTACACCAAACTGGGGGGGGAGGGAGGGAGGGAGGGAGGGAGAGAAGGCATGCCTTCCCTCTTTCCTTTGCTACCCCCAACCCTCATGCTGTTGGGTAATCTAATTAAGTTCCCCGCTCCCCTGCCCCACCACCCAAACATGTCTGGCTATGGGGCTGACCCATAGTTAACTGCGACTATAGGTCCTTTAACCAGAGGTACCAGAGACTGAAACTGGCTGTGGCATGCAAAACATGATCTGTACCGCTGAGCCAAATGACAAAATGAATCGAGGGTCCTTGCTGCAGCAAGCCTTTATCACCAACAGTACCTCAGCTTCCCTCTCATCCCTCTCCCTCTTTCCTCCCTTCCCTTTGCCTGTAGGTCATCATTAGAGACCCAGGGTGAGTAGGCTTGAGATTTAGAAATCATGACTTATCCAACTGCCAATTGCTTGTTTTGAAAAGGATCACGGGAGACACCAGCTTTACTGAAACTTCACGGGAACTTAAATTAAAATCAATGGGAAGTGTGTGACTAAATCCCTAATGGAATTCTTTGCAAATTTAAGGGTTATTTTTAATTTGCTGGCGACTGCTTTATCTGCTTTAGAGTGGGGCCTTATCTTCTGCTGACTTCAGTTCTTTATCACTGTCTTCCCGCTGAAGCGTTGTCAGGCTCTTTTATTCGTCGTGTGTTATTTTCCCTGCTCCTGCAGCAGTAAATCACTTGCTATGACTTATTTTTCCATACCTGTAACCTGGGGCTTCATGGTGAAACATGAGGGTCTTCACCCACTCCAAACGCTTTCCCTCCTTTGACTCTTTAATCTATCGTGGACTGACTGTGACTAGACTCCCTTAGTGGTCTCTCATCCAAGTGCTAACCAGGGTCGACCCTGCTTAGCTTCCGAAACGTGATAAAATCAGAGTAGTCTGGGCTATCTAGGTAAGGGGATGTGAGACTCTGACCTTTGTCACACTTCAGTGTGGCCGCTGTTTTCCGGGATGTGAGACTCTGACCTTTGTCACACCTCAGTGTGGCCGCTGTTTCCCAACAAGTTGAATCTCCAGCTGATGCAACAAGTTGAATCTCCAGCTGATGCACCGACTTTGCAGGACCCCTTCCAACAAAGGGCATTTATTTTTACTTGAATTCAGATCCGACCCTCCCCATGTGTTCCACACTTCCTTTGGAAAGGGTTGTGTGTCCATGTTGTCATGCACACCAGCAACAGGACCTCCTTCCCCCCCATGTGTGTGCAGTAACGTATAACATCATACCATTGTAGAACAAATGGCTGGCTGTGTCGTGGGGAACAGCATGGTTGCCACCATTTCAAAGGTCCCCTGCTCCTCCTTAGTCACCAACTAAGAAAATGACCAGCAAGGATTCCCACAAAATCCTAATGAAAATAGTATTCAGTTCACAATCGTGGAACTGGATACACCAATTCATAATGGTGTTATTCAATAATTATGAAGCACGCTACATGGAAACACTGCACATGTTGAGTTTCCATGATTATCAGATCAATTATATAATTCCATTATTTTCTGATGTTTACAAGATTGAATTGTCATCAAAAACACACCGGGAGCTATAGGGGAAGAGAAGGGGAGGGGAAGAATGAAGAAACAATACAAGCTCAAGGTGACAAAACCTACCCACGAAGAAGAAGGAGGAGGAGGAGGAGGAGGAGGGGAAAGGAAAGGAAAGGAAAGGAAAGGAAAGGAAAGGAAAGGAAAGGAAAGGAAACTAGCTCTTTTTCTATGAAACGATTCCTGGTTGCCACTATGTCAAAGGTCCCCTGCTCCTCCTTAGTCACCAACTAAGAAAATGACCAGCAAGGATTCCCACAAAATCATAATGAAAATAGTATTCAGTTCACAATCGTGTAACTGGATACACCAATTCATAATGGTGTTATTCAATAATTATGAAGCACGCTACATGGAAACACTGCACATGTTGAGTTTCCATGATTATCACATCAATTATATAATTCCATTATTTTATGATGTTTACAAGATTGAATTGACATCAAAAACACACCGGGAGCTATAGGGGAAGAGAAGGGGAGGGGAAGAATGAAGAAACAATACAAGCTCAAGGTGACAAAACCTACCCACCAAGAAGAAGAAGAGGAAGAAGAGGAGGAGGAGGGGAAAGGAAAGGAAAGGAACGTCATGCACTGGTAATTGCATGGAAAGGGATACATGAAACCTAGCTGCCCATTTTGTCCCAACGTTATAACATTGCTATATTATACCAGAAAAAAATTGCATTGTAACACAATCAATATTATGCTTTAAAAATTAGCAGATTGCTCAGGGGACAATCTGACGGGGGGAGGGAGGTGGGGCTAACACACAACATTGATGACACAAAATGGCAGCAGGAAACAAAATTTGCAATCAGGAATTTCTCACTGGAAAACTGCGAGGTCAGATCAAAAGGGGGGGGGGATTGCAGAAAAAAGTGGATTCAGAAAGGGCAGGGTAACAGGCCACTAAATTTGGATTTATTCCTGGGGAGGCAAAAAGTTATCTGGAAAGTTTTACAAACTTTGATTATTTAAGGGTGCTGATGCAGAGGCTTGCACTTGTATGGAAATGGTCTGTAGCTAGTATTTATGCACCACTCTATGGAGTTGCAGTATCCTTACAGTGGGCTTTTAGGTTTGCATGTTATATACTTAAAACCTGATAGTCCATATTCAAGGTACTCAGCTCTATGTAGGAATAGGTTCTGCATTTTTCAATTAACAAGTTTTTGCACAGATATGGTTGGTGTGCTCCCCCCTCCCCCGTGCAGATAGAAGCATAAAATGGAATTGGCTTCACAGCCACGTTAAGCAATGACTGTGGGTTCAGGAAACGTATCATGACGAAAGCTGACTGGATTTCCCTTGGCATTGTTTTGGTGGCTCAGCACCACCAGTTGCCTGCTGACCAGCTGCAACCTAGTTGCTGGGTCTCTTTAGTGAGCCTTTGGGGATGTCCAGGTAGACGATGTAACAGATGTTCAGCCGCTTCAGTTGTTGACGCAGCTGTCTTAAGTCTTCAGACCATTCTTGTCTGTGCCTGGCTATCAAGTTCTATCTACAGTATTCCATCCCAAACAGCTGCCTCGGCCTGGAAAACAGGAAAGTATTGCCTGACATTCTGGTTTGGCTGACCATTGGTGTTTCTGAGATGTTATTGAATGAAAACGGCTGGTGTAGCTTGAAAACTCCATTGTCTGGAAATCATTCCCAGGTTTGGCTGTATCCAACAGCTCTGGGGCTATCTTCATAAATAATAGGCAGAAAAAGAAAAGTTAACCGATTCATGATGTCTGCTTTCTCTGGAATCACCCACCCCAGAGCAGGGTTCCCTCTAAGCTGAGTTAGTGTGAGCTAGCTCACAGTTTTTTTAGCCTTCGGCTCACACATTTTTGTCTTAGCTCAGGAAGGATGGCTCCAGAGCAAACTAATATATGCAGTAGCCAAATCACCTGCTCACAACTTTAATGCCAGTCACTCACCAAGTAGAGGGAACATTGCCCCAGAGTACTGATTATCTGTTCTCTGTTTTAAATGAACAGGATTTTCATTTCCTCCAGGCCAGTTTAGCCAGGGATCCTGGAGGGTTGTTGGGTTTTTTTGCCATCTTGTAGACATGGAGCAGGGGTCACTGGGGGTGTGGGAGGGAGGTAGTTGTGAATTTTCTGCATTGTGCAGGGGGTGGGACTAGATGGCCCTGGAGGTCCTTTCCAACTCTATGATTCTACTCTCTTATTTGTCCATTAAAATATTTATACCCAGCCTTTACCTTTCAGTTCATATATGTTGAAGAACACAACACATCCTATAGTTTAAAAACAAACACATAATGCCTGGAGCTCATTTCCCACCGATGCTGCCCCCAAACTACGTCAGGACTTCTCTCTAACTCCTATCGGTTAAAAAATGTGATATTTGAAATTGGTCCAACAGAAGAAGTTGGAGATTTTGAAGTAAAAGCAAAGTCCATGGGTGTTCAGATGGAGACATTCATGCTACACTATCAGATATTGATGTAATAAATATATGTATATCACACCTTTCTCTCCATTCAGAGAAGTTCAACATGGCTTAGAGAAAGCATGTGCAAAACATTTGTGTGCATCATAAAACAGTTATAGCCAATACGGAAGGGTTGCCTCAGTGCTTAGTTCTTCTGGCCCTTTTTTACATGCCCAGGGGTATGCTGATTGCCACACTGCGGTCAGGAAGCAATCCTAGAGGTTTTTTGTCATCTTCTGGGTGTGGAACAGCGGTCACTGCCGTTGTGAAAGGGGAGGTATTTGTGAATTTCCTGCATTGTGCAGGGGGTTGGACTAGATGACCCTGGAGGTCCCTTCCAACTCTGTGATTCTCTGATTCTATGAGTTTGTTTGCGTCTGTGCTGTTAGTGGCGTTCTCTAGCACACCGGTAGTCAGACATTGTTGGGTTATGCTCAGAACATATTGGGTTGCTGGGTTTAGTGGGGATTGTAGTTTTCTGGGTCTTCCGATTAGGTCTGTGAGACTGAAGACATTACAGTTCTCACAAACCTTGGCAGGCAGTGATGCTGGCAACAACTGGTACAAGTAATTTGCAGGAATGATAAACCCTCATTGAGACTGTCCATGGTTTAGCGAGGCATCTCCACTTCCGATCACACGCACCACCCTTTCAGAAAGGTTATGGGATGGATCCAGCAAGCACTGATTAAAAAAAGGAGAGAATCACCTTTTATCCCCCCCAAAAGCTATGTTGGGGGTCCTGGGACCTGCATGTACAGAAGCTGTGTGTGATGGGGGCTGTAGCAGGGAGGGGAATTGGATAGGACTGAATGAAAAAACCTGACTGGATCTAACCCTACACACACACACACACACACACACACACACACACTACCAGGATAATAGTTTTCTAATTTCCATCTGATCCAAGCTCTTTGTTTACCCAGCTCATCCTGGTAAACATGAATAATCTTTTTTAGTTCCTGTATTATTTGTAGCTTTGTTTGTTTTCCTTGATATACTACCCTAATGTGGATTCATTACAAATGTATCAACAAAAAATGATCATCGCAGAATCAATTTTGGCTTTGATGTATTGTTATCCAGAACCAATTTGGAAAAGCTCATTCTTTTATTTCTGTCCAGATTAACTGGTATAAATCTTCTTTTCTCTAGCATCCCCGAGAGGTGCACTCTAAAGGCAGCCTCCATTCCGAATTCTGCAGCATGCTTCAAATCCTATCAGAAATACCCTGAATCCTTAGATTAGCTGTTGATGAGGTATCTACCGTAACTGATTGCAAAGACTGGTTGCTTGCATACCACATCCCCTCTGCCCCTCCTGACAGCCAGGATTTTGCTCCCCCCCCCATCCTTTGCTTTTCGACAACATCAGCCTTGTAGAAAAGAGAACTGCATAAGAAGCCACGTCTACAAGGGCTGTACTGCAGGCTGCATTTAAAGAAATGTCTCCAGTTAGACACCCATGGCTGTTAATCAAACAAATGGCATCCTGCCGGAATGCTTTTGCATAAGCATTAAAAGGCATACAATGGAGTCAGGTGCCACGTTTTGGCTGCCCGCATTATAGGTAAAAAGGCAGCAGACAGACTCATCCTTTTCTGTGCCTCTTAAAAAACCACAACAACAAACTAAGAAGAATGCCACAAGGGTACACCAATGGATACCACTGAATGGACATTAGGAGTAGTGTGCTGTGGTGGTTAGAGTGCACAGGTCTGAATCCCCACTCTGTCATGGAAGCTTGCTGGGTGACCTCGGGCCAGTCACTCTGTCTCAGCCTGACCTACCTCACAGGGTGGTTGTAATAAGGATAAAATGGAGGTGAGGGAAACATGGTGTTGTGAGCCACTTTAGTTGCCTGTAGATCTGTATCACATTTATAAGAAGAAAGAAGAGAAAAGATTGGATTTATACCCTGCCCTTCACTACTCAAAGGAGTGGCTTACAATCTCCTTTCCCTTCCTCTCCCCACAACAGACACCCTGTGAGGTAGGTGGGGCTGAGAGAGCTCTCTCGAGAACTGCCCTTGAGAGAACAGCTCTGAAAGAACATATGACTGACCCAAGGTCACACCAGCAGCTGCATGTGGAGGAGTGGGGAATCAAACCCAGTTCTCCCAGATCTGCGCTCTTAACCACTACACCAGACTGGCTCTTTCTAGCCTTGGAGTTTTCCTTTTGTGTGAAATGGTTCTTAAATGTATCAGGCAAAGGTGGCTCAGACGCTCAAAAGCTTCTGTCCTGTAAATCTGGTTGATCTGAAGGTTCTCCTGGACCCCAGTCTTGCTCTTCTACAGACCAACATGGCTTCCCACCCGAGGCTCTCAAAAAGAAGCTAAGGTGGCATTAGTGTAAAGTGCTGAGCCAAAATGGGAGAGATCCGGGTTTAAACTGTTGTTCAGCTGTGAGGCTCGCTCGGTGTCTTCAAGACAGTCCATCTCCCTCAGCCTAACCTACCTCACAGAGTCGTGAGGTTAAAACGGAGGAAGGGAGAGCCACGTATGTTTCCTTGACCTCCTTGGAGGGAGAAGGTGGGAGACAAATGAAATGGCTCGATAGGGAAATGCCACTTTCCATGGGATGGAAGAGCTCCATCATTTCAGCAACTGCCGCTGCATTGGTGTGTGAACTGGGATTGGGTCTCTGTCCCAACACAGAGAGGCTAACAGCTCCTTAGCACTGTTGCCAGGACCTCTGCAGTGAAAGCTGACGTGCCCACAGTGCCTTCCTGAGTAGGTGCCCACTCTTTCTTTATTTAAATGGGCTTAGAAGGGTGTGACTCATCTTAGGATGGCACTGCCAGTGTTCTAACATGGTTGCTAGAGTAATCTTTCAGCCACCAGCAGCCACCAGGTAGATGGTTATTGAAAACCTACTGGTGCAGCCTTATGGTGCCATATAGTAGCCAGTCATGTTGGCTCCCAGCCCGTGATCAGCCAGATGTGCTACATATGTATGTATGTTGCAACTCACTTGTGGCGACCCCAGAAAAGGGCTTTCCAGGCAAGTGACAAGCAGAGGTGACTTGCCACTGCCTTCCTCTGCTGAGTCTTCCTTGGTGTCCTCTCATCCAAGTACTGACCCTGCTTAATTGTCAAGACCTGACCACGCTGCTGATGGTGGGGGTAGAAAGTGATGTCAAGTCGTGTAGCCAACCTATGGCATCACCTTGGGGTTTTCAAGGCAAGAGATGTTCAGAGGTAGTTTGCCCTTGCCTGCCTCTGCATAGCGACTCCGGGCTTCCTTAGTGGTCTCCAGGGCCAGCTCCAGCTTATTTTGCACCC
This sequence comes from Gekko japonicus, assembly GCF_001447785.1. NCBI lineage: Eukaryota > Metazoa > Chordata > Lepidosauria > Squamata > Gekkonidae > Gekko > Gekko japonicus. The sequence goes on from NW_015163137.1 coordinate 24,253, forward strand.
TAGGCAAGGATCCTTTCTGCCCAAAACCCCCGTGCACCCACCATTTTTCAAAAATAAATGCATTTTAGGAAGAATGAAAAACACAAATAATCAAGAAACTCCCAGAGTACGGGGCCGGGTACAGTTTGGTGCCCCTAAGGGCCGTCCCACTCTAGGCGATCGCCTAGTTCGCCTAGTGAGTGAGCCGGCCCTGGTGGTCTCCCATATCAATACTGACCAGGGTTGGTTGACCCTGTTTAGCTTCCAAGATCTAACAAGTTCAGACTATCCTGGGCCATCTGAGTCAGGGCCCCAAGTGTGGTATACGCATGCAAATAAAAGTTGATTGCAATTTTTATTTACACTTGATGACAAGTAGCTGAAGTGGGAAGCATCACCATGGAGACGATGTGCAGAGACAAAATGGGCCATTACAGATATAACCTTGCAGACAGGACTACTGTTACCTTGTGCATGACCTGAAACACAGTCCTTGCCGGTGGATCCTGTGCACATGTTTCAGCTGCTTGTCTTCAAGAATGTGAGAATCAAGTGTCCAGGTGTGGTAGGACGAGCACGTACGTGAGATTGTTTGTGTGTGTGAATTTTGCCAGAGTCTGACCGTGAGATAACTTTCCAACTGATCTTAGTACCCATTTAAAAAATCTTCCCATTTTTAAAAGGAAATAGAAGCTAGGTGGGGCCCAACTCTTTTGATAATCCTAAAAGCACTTTCCTAGGAGTAAGCTCCATTGAGTAGACCTGCGTAGAATTACTCTCAGTGACTTAGATCAGTTTAGACCAGTGTTCCCTCTAAGCTGAGTTAGTGTGGGCTAGCTCACAGTTTCTTAGCCTCCAGCTCACACATTTTCCTCTTAGCTCAGGGAGGATGGCTCCAGAGCAAACTCGTTTATGCAGCAGCCAAATGGCTCACTCACAAGTTTAATGCCAGTAGCTCACAGAGTAGAACGTTTGCTCACAAGACTCCACAGCTTAGAGAGAACATTGTTTTAGACCTCTGAGTGATTATGCCAATTGGAATCAATCGCCAAGGGCTGTATTTAACCCCTTTCCCTTATGGTAAATAACCTTGGGTGAACAGTGACAAATACTTTCCTTCTGCACTGCAGTACCATCCCTAAAGAACAGTGCGCTCTCTCTCTCTCTCTCACTCTGAGTCTGTCCATTCTCCCCTGGATTGAGAT
>NW_015163137.1:25469-47519 GCF_001447785.1 Gekko japonicus
TCTCTCTCTCTCTCTCTCTCTCTCTCAAGTTGAGAGTGTCCATTCTCACTAGGATTGCCAGGACAAGCCTGGCAACTGGTGCACGGGTTCAGGGCAGGGACATGGTAGAAGGGCACCATCACTGGCAAAGAAGAAGAAGAAGAGGAGGAGGAGGAGGAGGAGGAGATTGGATTTATACCTGAAGGAGTCTCCAAGTAGCTTACAAACTCCTTTCCCTTCCCTTCCCCACAACAGACACCCTGTGAGGTGGGTGGGGCTGAGAGAACTCTGACACAAACTGCTCTTTTTCAAGGACAGCTGTGCCAGAGCTTGCGACTGACCCAAGGTCACATCAGCAGGTGCAAGTAGAGGAGTGGGGAACCAAACCCGGTTCTTCCAGATTAGAGTCCGCACACTTAACCACTACACCAAACTGGCATAACAGTTATCACTTCTGAAGAAAACCCAGAAGTGATGGTGGGTAGCTTTAGGAATAGCTGGAAACTCTATGGTCAAAAGGTTTCTAGCAATTCCCAGAGCTACTTAACAACACACTTGGGATTTCCAAAAAGTGATGTCATCATGTTGGGGACACTGCTTTTTTTAGTCCTCTGGACCGGGGATCCTTTGCCCCAGCTATGGGCTTGGCAGCCCTGGTAGAACTCTTGAGTATCTGGAGTGCCCCTGATGGTCTGTTCCATGTTTAAAATCTGTAGCATAGCAGATTTTGAACTAATATTCCAGTGATGGTAACTATTGTTCTTGTTGTGTGTGTGAAGTCCACTGTATAGAAACCGTTCACCGGATCAGCAAAAATGCTACACCGCAGGGGGTTTTTTGGTTTGCTATTTCCACAAGAAAAGATTTGCAAAATGTCTGGATGTATGCCCGAAATGCAACATCCTGGGTGGCTTAGTAGCTTTCCCTCCATCAAATGGGAGGCTTTGTTCAAGTGACCCTTTTGCTCTGCAGCTGAACATTACCATATGTCTACCCACTTGCAAAGCCCCTGTTTGTGACCCAGAAGGAGTGTAAACAAGTCCTTTTGGCCTCCAAACATCCATCAACTCCACCCCACCCCAGTTGCACAGGAAGCAGCAGGAGCTGTTCTGTTCTGTTCTCCTACAAAGAGATACAAATATAGATGGCAGGCAAGGGAGATGTCTGAGTCACCAAAGCTGTCAGGCTGAACCGGCAGGGAGGCATCCTAAGAGCTGCTCTTCACATTACACAGAATGTCTTGCAAGAGTCCTTAGGCTATAGAAGCAGAAGGAAGGCGGGCACCTTCCCACCCGTAATGAGTTGGCAACCGGTCAAAGACTCCATGAAAACCTTTTGGATGTCCTAGTTGACTGCATGCAGGGACCTCTTGGTACAGGGGAATATTAGCCAGAAATGACATACAAATCCCCTACACCATTAGTCAAATGCTTCCCATCTAGGGTTGCCAACCTCCAGGTGTTACAAACTATATGTTACATTCATTCATATACAAAGATTGGTTAGTGGACATATGGCCACTAACCCATCTTTGTATGTGAATGAATGTAATATATAGTTTGTGACACATCTATTTGTGAATTGTTGATGGTCTTCCCTTGGTTCATGTCATTTGCAGCTATACCCATAGGCTAATGGTTCCCTATTTTCTTTGGCCACCTCCAGGTGGTGGCTGGAGATCTCCTGCTTTACAACTAATCTCCAGGTGACAGAGACCAGTTCCTCTGGAGGTGGACTCTGTGACATCATACCCCATTGAAATCCCTCCCCTCCCCAAACTGCACCTTCTTCAAGCTCCACCCCCGAAATCTCCAGGTATTTCCTGACTTGGATCTGGGAGCCCTATTCTCATCTCTTGGGCACAGAGCTTTGGTACTTTGCTCTCTCAGTGTGAGGCAGGGGTCGTTTCGTAGAAAAAGAGCTAGGGGAACTCATTAGCATAACTCATTAGCATATCACCGGAAGTGTGTCATAAGGCCACACACCCCGCCCCCCAACGGTCCCGGCCGCCGCCACCAGCCTTGCAGCTCCACTGCCGAGCCCCATGAGGGGCCCGGCGGTGGACCTGCAAGGCCGGCGGGAGTGCAAGGAAGCCCCGCGAAGGCCCTCCCTGGCCCCAGGCAGGCAGGGGTGGGGAGAGGCAGGGGGGAAGCCTCCCTCTTCTCCTGCCTCCTCCTGGCTGAATGAGGGCCAGAAGCGGGGCGGCCGGAAGCAGGGGGCGGGGCTTTGTCATGTGCCCCGCCCCCTGTACCTCACCCGGGGGAACTGCGATCCCCCGCGATCCCCCCCGAAATGACCTCTGGTGTGAGGACCAATGAATCATAACCACTGCTATTTAATCAGGATACTGCTCAAGACCATTGGGTCGAATGAGCAGTTTCATTTAAGTATTTTAAATACATACATTGGTAAAAAAACCAAAATATGGTATCAAACCAGCAGATGCAATCCAGGGTTCAGCCGAAGCCAAAACCCTTGAATGGTTGTGTCCTCAATGGTGCAGTTCAATCCACCCATCACACCGTCTTGTTGAAAGCAATGCTGATGACACATTCCGATTTCTAACTTTCCATCCTAAACAAGCATTGTGGCAGACTTCTCTTCTTCTTGCTTTCTTTATTTACTTAATGATGAAGAAGAAGAGATTGGACTTCTACCCCACCCTTCACTATCCAAGGGAGTCTCAGAGCAGTTTACAATCTCCTTACCCTCCCCACAACAAACACCCTGTGAGGTAGGTGGGGCTGAGAGAGCTCTTTCGAGAACTGCTCTTTCGAGAACAGCTCTTAGAGAACTTGTGACTGACCCAAGGTCACACCAGCAGCTGCATGTGGAGGCATGGGGAATCAAACCCGGCTCTCCCAGATTAGAATCCGTACTCCTAACGACAACACCAAACTGGATTCCAAGGCAGTTACCTTATAAATCACAATTCAATCAATAATCCCTCCAGTGCCAGAATAAAACTAAAACACAAGTAAAAGTGATTTATCAAAAATATCAACAACAGCAACAGGAAGCTTACAACAACATAGGGACATAACCAAAGACTTGAGCAAACATACAAACCATGGCCTGGCACCAGAAACTGAAAGGAGCAGGTGCCCAGCTGTTCTCAGGCAAATTTCATATGTTTTGTGAGAAGATTTCTGCAATGCTAAATATTATAGCATTGAACGCATGCCATCTCCTGGCTGGTATTCATATTCAAGAAGTCAATTTTCTTTCCTCTGTTAAATCCATGTTAAAGAGTTTGAAAAGAGATGCGAGAGAAGAACCCTCAGAAATGAGGTTGCTGCAAGATGGTCACCTCGTCTCCTCTCTCCATACCCTCCCCAGAGCCAGTTGAAGTCTAACCAAAAAGGATTGTTGATGGATTCTTGCTCTTGTGTGGTTCCCTTTTCAGGAATGTGGAGAAACAGGTTTACCAGCAGTAGCTTCCTCTATGTTGGAGTGCTTTCCTAGAAAATTTCTTCGTTCATTTATTTAAACATTTTTACCCCACCTTTCCCACAAAGTGGCTTACAGCAACTTTCTCCCGTCCACCTTTCGATCCTTTCAACGATATCCATGTAAGATAGGTTAGGCCGAGAGTGAGTGACTGGTCAGCTTCGATGCTGAGTGGGGACCTGAACCTGAAGCTCCCATGTTCTAATCTGACACTCTAACCTGTTGGAAAAGGCAATGTCTGGTGTATGAAGAAGAAGAGAAGAAGACTCTGCAGGGGGCAGCAAGAATACAATTAGCTTGGATAGTTCCCTTTAAGTGTCATTCCTTGTCTGTCTCCAGATTGCTACTCTTAGGGCAATTTCCACCTTCTCGGAAGTACCCTCTCTCTCAGCTAGCAATGCAATTAGGAACCTATTTCTTGTCTCTTCTGTTTACTATCAAGTATGTTAATTCCTAAATAAGCTTATATCTGTTCTTTAATCAGGTTGTGCACCATTGCTGTACTGATTACTCTGCCAACATAATCACCACGCCCGAAAGTGAGGAAAGCTATTTTGATCAACCAGTTGTTCCAAGAGACCTGCTAAAAAATTGTGTCCTATGAACTGTTTTAATATATCTTTAAGAGAGGAGAGAAGCACACCTTCCCAGGAGGTGATGGGACACACAATTGTCAATGTTTGAAGTAATCATAGGTTGCATCCACACATTGTTGGATATTGTACCATCACTGCACTACAATTGCACAGCAATTGGACTGCTCGTCCATGGAGGGGACTCCAGTTGTGAGAGTCTGCTGTGAAGCACGAAGCCATTCAACATAGCTTTAAAACTATATGTTGGATCTTTGAAGACTCTGGAATATATCATAAGGAGGTACCTGAAAGAAGCATATGAGGCTTTAGGTCTGCTTTGTAACTATAGCGGTGAGAAACAAGCTCTTTTTTCTTCTGCTATAAAGGAAGGCCAGAAGAATATATATATCATAGCATTTATTTTGCATCCCCCCCCCCCTCTTGGGTCTTCCAGGTACTTTGAAAGTTCAGGCAGAGGATGTCCACAATAATGCATCATTGTGGCACCCTCTGGGTCAGGGGAGCATCATACCTGTGGTCCACGGGGTCATGAAAACCCCACTCTAGTCACTAATTTCTTGCACAGGATGCTTGTTTGAAATTGACTAGTCCAGACCCCCGAGGGCATGGTTCACTTCACCCACTTCAAGGTTCCAATTTATTAGAGGGAAAAAGAGCCATGACTCTGTAGCCTGTCTCATTGTCTGCGAATGTTCCTGAGACCACTCTTCCCTCTCTTTGGTTTCCTCTTCCTCCTTGCTGGCTTCCTCTGGGTCAGCTCCTGTGCCCACTCCTTCTAGCCAGCCCCACACATGGTCCCTGGGCTAAGTTTCACCCTTGGGGTTGCAGTCTCCAGGTGGTGGTTGGAGATCCCCCGGTATTACAACTGGTCTCCAGGTTATGGAAATCAGTTCCCAAAAGGGAGGGGGGAATGGCTGCTTTGGAAGGTGGACTCTGTGGCATTATATCCCACTGAGGTCCCTCCCCTCCCCAGTCTCCACCCCCAAAATCTCCAGGAGTCTCCCAACTGAGACCTAGAAACCCTATCCACTCTCCTCTCCTCCATTTCCAACTCCTTAGCCAGCTCCTTTCCATAGTCACACCCTTCCTGAAACAACCTGCACCTCTGATTATACCGGTTTATGTTGTAGCAAAAAGTTCTGATCCGACAGCACACCTTGAACTTCTCTTGTTCCATGGTCAGTTATCCAGATTAGTGTTGTGCATCAACCATGATCCAGTTGGTTGATGCACAGTTGGTTTTTTTAAAAAAGTTTCAGGTGTGTATGTCCTTATGCACTTATGCGCACATTGCCAACACATTTTTAAAAAGGTGGAGATGGAATTGAAGGTTCACACTTCCCAACTGGCTTCAGTTCACAACAAGGAAGTTCAGATATCCAGAAATGTGGAGTGAAAGCTCTGACATCCATAAAGACTGGACTTTCCCCAGTCTCCGTTAATTCTGATTTGAGGACGGGACAGAACTGAGTGCCAACAACTGGGGAATGGGAGGCAGATGTTGCTCTCTGATCGTGCACTTTAAATCCTCAAGGGGTCAGCAATGACATTGGATCAAACTGCTCATCTGACCACAGCCCCTGTCTTTCTTGTTGTATCAAGAGCATCTGACATTCAGAGTTATGTTGCCTCTGAACATGGAAATGCCATTTGGTTATCACGGCTAGTAACTGCTGATAGACACAAACTCTGTTTATATTTTTGTTTTACAAGCGAGAACTATGAGTTTTTTTTGTTTGTTTTTAAATTAAAACCGGCAATTGGAGACAACTTGAAGTAGGACTACAGAACTACAGAAGGGAGGCTACCACTTACTCCAGACCTAGAACTTACCCCCAACACCATATGTTACTCTTTTTTTTAATGGAAAGATCCAAATAGATATTGAACAGATGGAGCATTGAATAGATAGACCATGATCACCCATCTTGTGGTAGTGGGTTATCAAAAAGTTGTTCAAACAAGAGCCAGTTTGGTTAGCAGCATGGACTCTGATCTGGGAGAACCAGGTTTGATTCCCTACTCCCATACATGCAGCTGCTGGTGTGACATTGGGTCAATCACAAGTTCTCTTAGAGCATTTCTCTCAAGAGCAGTCCTTGAAAGAGTTCTGTCAGCCCACCTACCTCACCTTCTAAACTGCTCCTTCTAAACTGTGGAGTCTTCTGAGCAAAAATTCTACTTTGTGAGCTCCTGGCATTAAACTTGTGAGTGAGAGATTTGGTTACTGCATAAATTAGTTTGCCCTGGAGCCATCCTTCCTGTGCCATGACAAAAATGTGTGGGCCGGAGGCTAAAAAACTATGAGCTAGCTCACACTAACTCAGCTTAGCGGGAACACTGCTCACAGGGTGTCTGTTTTGGGGAGGAGAAGGGAAAGGAGATTGTAAACCGCTTTGAGACTGTGAGTGAAGGGTGGGGTATAAATCCAATATCTTCTCTTGTTCTTCTAAAAATTTGTTGTTATATTTCCATCAGGTCCACAAAAATTACAGTGACAATTATACATATTAGCATATTGAACAGTGGTAATTAATGACCATCTCAAAACAAGTACTAGATAATAAAATTAATTGTGTTCACTGTGAAACATTAGGAAGAGCTTCCTGACAGAGTGGTTCCTTGGTGGAACAGGCTTCCTCAGGAGGTGGTGGGCTCTCCTTCTTTGGAGGTTTTCAAAGAGAGGCTAGATGGCCATCTGACAGCAATGCTGATTGTGTGAACTTGGGCAGATTATGAGAGGGAGGGCAGGAAGGGTCGCCTCAGTGCTTAGTCCTTGTGGCCCTTTCTTACACGCCCAGGGAAATGCCGATTGCCACTTTGGGGTCAGGAAGCAATTTTTCTCCAGGCCAGATTGGCCAGAGATCCTGGAGGTTTTTTGTAATCTTCAGGGCATGTAACAGCGGTCACTGTGGGTGTGGAGGGGGAGGTATTTGTGAATTTCCTGTCTCGGTGCAGGGGGTTGGACTAGATGACCCTGAAGAACCCATCCAACTCTATGATGCTATGGTGCCCCTTCTTTCTTCACACAATCCAGAATTTATATTTTTTTAAAAATCTCCAACAAGTTGTGAACCCAAAGATTCCCTTGACTCTTCTTGTTTGGATTTGGCCAAAATGCATTTGAACCCCTTGAACCTGCTTAGATGAAAGTACTCATTCGACCCAATGGCCTTGAGCAGTATCACACTAATAGGGTTAAAAACAATCCGAATAACCCGACTCCACTCAGACACATTTATTTATTTGTATTATTATATTTTGCTATACCTTGAGAAACAACAACTCTGCAACAGCCAAAGTGGTCTTGTTGTGTTCAATCCCTGCTCTCAGTTTCTCTCCAGTAGGTACATTTGTCCTAGGCTTGCCAAGTCCCCCCGGGGGGCGGGGAAACCCCTGCCCCAAAGGCCCGTTCCCCGCCACCAGCGGATCGGGCCCCGGGGGGAACCCCACCCCGATGTGCACGTCACCAGGAAGTGACGTTAGGACGCCAGGAACGCTGGGGGTGGGGCCACAAGAGTTTTCCCTCCGATGGTCGTGGCCCCACCCCCCAGCATGCCCGGCATCCTAACGTCACTTCCAAGTGACGTGCATGCGTGCGCGCTCCAGTCACCTCCCGGGAGTCCCCTGCTGAGGGTGAGAAATGACTTGGCAACCCTAATTTGTCCTCCCTTGAAGAAGGGGCAAAATCCACCGCTCTCTTCTATCCAAATAAAGACACACTTCCCAATGTATCAGTTCACCCCAATTGACCAAATATAATCTATTCAAGTTAGGAAGCTTCTTATAGCAACTATCCATTACCTGAGAAAGTATGTCAGAACCCCTTGGATGTTGTCGCACTGTGGCTGACCTGGAAATCCGCTTGGGTGAGCCCCAACCATCACATTCAGTTGCCGGGCGGAGGGGGGGGGGGAGCATTTGTCGGGCTGTGCTTCAGCCTGGGTCTATTCAGCCCAGCCAAGTCCATCTGAAAGTAGTTAGTTTAGCAATGCCAAGCATGGACCCAGCCAAATGGTTTTGTGGAGCTCTGCCAAAGGAAAGCAAGAACAGGGACCTGTATGTTTTGGAGATGAAAGAAGGGCTTAAAAAACCAACAGAATCGGAAAGAAGAAGTGTAAGTAGAATTGCAGCTCCTTCACCACAGGAAGACATCAGTTTTTAATGCCAGGTTTTCTACCCCTTTTCATATCAAACTTTTCAGAGATTCATGCAAATTAAAATTTAGCTTTACAATTATATGTATTAACCTTTAAGTGGAACTTACTTTTCCCATGATTTGAATGTCAGGCCTGCTATCAGGGCTACATACGTGGGTTAATTGGCTTCTGTTTTATCCCCACAACAGTGTAGGGACAGGGAGTCTTGGTTTCAAATTCCCCGTCAGACATGAGGCTGGCTGGGTGACCTTGGGACAGTCATTCTCCTTCAGCCTAATCTCCTCACAAGGTTATTATTGTAAGGATGGCACACAGGAGAAGAGAGCTATGTACACTGCCTTGAGTGCCTTGGAGGAAGGGGAGGCTAAAAATGCAACACATTGTCCTGCTCTGGGGGTCGCGGACCGGGCGGACCGCCCCCTGGAACCCCCGACGAACCCACCAAGACCCCCACAGCTCACCTTATCCCCAGGAATGGAGCATGATGACCCGTCATGGGAGGGGGGGCGAGTCCCCCGTCGACATTCCAGGCCGGTCGGGCATAGGAGCGAGAACGAGGTCCCCAGAGCGGCTGGCAAGGGGAGGGGCGGGGAGCTGGCATGGAACCGAGCAAGCCGAGAACGGATGCCCAGCCTAAGACGAGGCCGCCGGCAATCCCACAGCTGCCCCGGAAACGCCCTAATGGCATCTCCAAATATACAGAGGGGCGTGGTCCAGGGCGAGGAGAAGGGGGGCGGTCCCAGAAGTGGGGCAGAAAGATGAAAGGGAGGGGAACAAGAGGGGGTGGGGAGGAGAAGTACGGAAGAGAACAGAAGGCACAGAGAGAGAGTGAGAGAGGAGAAACAGAGAGGGAAGCGGAGCAGCAGTTCTCTCAGTATCGCCAGAGGGACACTCTGGGTGAGCTTAACCCTGTCCCCTGTCGGTCTGAGGCCTCTCGACCCCCTCCCTTTTTGCATTCTGCCACTCCCAGGTCCGTCCACCCTGCTAGAGCCCAGCCAAGCCCCCTCGACACCACGGCCCCTGGGGGCGCTTCTCCAGGGACCAAGGAGCGGCACGACACACATGGAGGTATGTTAGGTGGGGAGAGATCTCACCAGATCTCAAAAGCTAAGCATGGTCAGTCCTGGTCAGCACATGGATGGGAGACCACCAAGGAAGTCCAGATTTGCTACACAGAGCCAGCCAATGGCAAACCACCTCTGAATGTCTCTTGCCTTGAAAACCCTACAGAGTTGCCATAGGTCAGTCCCACCATATTGGGATAAATTTGTTGTAATCTCTGTGGCCTGGGCAATGAATAAACAGAGCAAATGATTAGAAAAACAAACAAACAGACAAACAATTTGAGCTGCAATTGAGTCTTCTTACCAAACATTTATATATGGTGTTTTGAATTTTGTGAACGAATGCATCATGTTAGGTCCTGACACTTTGTCGGGGGGCAATGATGGATTGATTATATATTGTATGTAAAGGACTGGGTCCAGCCAGTCTTTTCGTATCCAGATACTTGGGAGAGAAGAAGGCTTGGGGGAGGGCAAAGCTTTATCTGTCACACCACCAAGGAAGTGATGCAATCAACAGGACAGCATCTCTGGGAGAATCAGTTGTCAGGGCTAAGGTTGCCAAATTCCAGGTGGGGACTGGAGTTCTTGCAGAATTATGACAGATCTCCAGACTACATAAATCAGTTCCCCTGGTGAAAATAGTAGCTTCAGAGGGCGGACTCTATGGCATCACATCTCTGGTGAGCTTCCATTCGACATCCCCCCAATCTCCAGATATTTCCCAAGCCAGAGATGGCCTAGTTGTGGCCTTCCAACTCTGTGTTTTCATGTACAATCCTAAACTTCAAAATCTTCAGTCCTCCTGAGTCCCGCTGAATTGGGATTGTTTCCATGTACAATCCCAAGCTTCAAAGTCTTCAGCCCTGCAGCTGCACCTCACTGACTTTCTATGGATGCCAGCCTCCATGTGGGACCTGAGGATCCCCCAGAAATACTGCTTACCTCCAGATTACAGACATCAGTTCCGCTGAAGAAAATGGATGCTCAGGAGGATGGACTCAATGACATTGTACCCACTGAAGTCCCTGTCCTCCCCAGGCTCCATCCCCAAATCTCCAGAAGTTTCCCAGCCTGGATCTGGCAACCTCCCATCCCCTACTGGTGGCCAGGGGTAGTGGTGGCAACCCTAGTGAGTTCTGGTAAATAACAACCACACATGAAACTACCTTATACTAAGTCATATTATCTATCAAGGTCAGTATTGTCTACTCAGACTGGCAGCAGCTCTTTAGAGTCTCAGGTAGAAATCTTTCACAGCATTTTCTTCCCAGTTGTTTTAACTGGAGATGCGGGGGACTGAACCTTGGACTTTCCGGTTCCAAAGCAGAGGCTCTTCCACTGAGCCACAGCTCCTTCCCAAATGGAAATCGATGAAGCCACATCCTGGACAATAGAATGTATAAATTTAGCAGGACATTTGGTGTTGATTCCAACCAAGTCCCTCCCCCCCCCCCATTGTATTTCTACAATAGGAAGGAGAGGGACCAACACAAAAAGCTATTCTGGGGATCCTGGGAGCCACATCAATAGAAATCATGTGGAATGTGTCTGTCGAAAAGAAGGGGGGACTGCATGGGTTTGAGTGATTGGATCCAATGCATTGAGCGGGATTATGGACAATTCAGGTAGCAAAGCTGGGTGAGATGTTTAGCCAGCTCATGATTTGGCTCAAATCAGCAGGACCAGGCAAGGTATTATTTTGACTTGCACAATCGTCCTTGAGGCCCATCTAAACTGTGAGATCAGTTCTAAGGGTGCAGGTGTGACTTCAAAGTGTGGTTGGGCAAGCATGTTGCATTATGTGCCCATGCACATTGGTCTTCGAAGCATTCCACCACTGATTTCTTTGTTATATTCAGAATCTACTGGTTTGCACATATTTCTCAGGCATTCTTGGGATAATTGTAAGATTTTCATTCTTTCCCTCTAATAAACTCAGAGAGAGAGAGAGAGAGAGAGAGAGAGAGAGAGAGAGAGAGAGAGAGAGGATATAAACACATATGTAGAGTGATGTAGAGGAAAACGAGATAGAGGTGGAGAGAGAAGCAAAGATCTTGTAGATTCCATGCTCCTTGTTTTTCTTAGTGGTGCATTCATGCCAGCAAACATACCACAAAGCTGTGAATATTTATTTAGTTCTCCTCATAATAGTTTCCCCCCCCCCCAATAGGGAATTATTTGAGGACAATGAAAGACATTTGTAAATTAAGCAGATAAGCCCTGTGGCAGACAAGGAGTGTTTTGTTCAAGACAAGAATTGCATTGTCCATTGCCTCACTTGTCAAGAGCCCAGAGAGCTGAGGATTTATGAGGATGTTACAATGGTCTTTTCAGTGTGCAGTCTACGAAGCTGTGAGATTCGGGATCCTCTGCTTTTCAGACTCTAATCTTTTTATCATGCAAAGACAATGCAGGATTCAGATGGTTCTTGGGACCCGGGACTGTCCTTTTAACATCAGGCGCTGTGAAGTAATTACCATGGGGGACAAGGGACTTCTCTGACCCTTTTCCGCATCCCAGTTTGCCAAGAGTTTCAGTATCTCTATGGTTGCCACTTTGTATAAGCCAACTCCTTTAGACCCTGGCATGTTTTACAAGAGAAATAGATAATCTTGTGAGGGGGAGTAGCAGTATGTCAAATCCATTAAGAGAGCAGGGGTTGTTTATTGGTGATTTATTGATGATTTTCGGGGGGGGGGTTGTATTTGAGCTCTGAACACTGCATTCCAAATTCTCTGGAGTGTTCAATTAAAAAAGAAAAACTAGGACTAATATAAATCTTCAAAGCATTGCCTGAAAACAACAAATGCCAGTGGTCCTTTCTTACAAGAGAGTGGAGAGTTCAAAGATGTTGAATTAAAACACAGTATTAAGTACTAGGAGATGATCTTTTGAGATGATGTAATAGGCATCTACAAATAATAGTTGCAGAAATAACATCAGCATATTTTCCCCCTGGAGAAAATGGAGCTACAGAAGATCCAAAATGCAGTGTTCAATTGACTATGAGAAATAATTGGATTTCCCCTTGTCCCTGGGGAGATGCTAGTGGTTAGGTGGGATTTATTAAAAGGAAATATCAGTATTAGCAATAAAGATCCAAGACAGGATGAAAGGGAAGAAAGAAAGCCCATGTTTTCCAGCCTGAACTCCTTAGACGAGTGGAATAAAAATATGCTAAGTAAATAAACTCAGGGAGTAGAGGGGCAGCAGAGCAGAACACCAACCAGCTGCACAGGGACGGTGGTAAAAATGGACTTCTACCATAGAGTTTGTGCCCAAATACCAGCGCATCCCCATGTTACTGGTGATGTGATGACATCACTTCCAGTGTGCACCGGAAATGACATTGTCACATTGCTGGCAATGCTGACATAGTGGCTTCTGGTAAGCCCCTCCCCCACATACATACCACACATCAGTTGCCAGGGGGTACCTGGCAACTCTCTGACATGTGGCCAAAGTAAAGGTTTGATCACCTGCAGGTAAGGTTCCAACCTCAACAGGGACTAGAATTCTCTTAGAATTACAACTGGTCTTCAGATTACAGAGATCAGTTCCTCTGGAAGTAGGTGTATTGTTTGCTTGGTGGCAGTGCACAGTCGCTGGCCCTTAATCACAGTCCCCTGCCCTTGATAATGTGAGGAGTGGGAGAAAATTTGGGGAGGGGAATGGTGATCTTTAGGAAAGTTCCATCATCTCTTGGGAGATTCCTAGGACAACATCTGGAAGTAGCATCATGTACAGCTATCCTCTACCTGGAAGTGACATTAAGGGTGATTTCCCACAAGCGCTGCTCCGTGCTCACTCCTCCCTTTTGCCCCGATGGTACGTGTCAATTTCACACAAGCTGCTGCAGCTTCGTGCGATTTCCCCCGCGTCTACTCAATCCTCAAAAAACAGGATTGAGTAGACGCGGGGAAAATCGCACGAAGCTGCAGGGCAAAATGCGGTCGCGCAGCAGCTTGTGTGAAATTGACACGTACCATCGGGCCAAAGAGAAGAGTGAGCGCAGAGCAGCGCTTGTGGGAAATCACATCTTCCATGCCGCTCCATAAAGACAGGGGAAATTCCTAGAGCATCTCTCGGAAGTGACATCACATCTTCCCTGAACTCTACCCTCCCCAGGCACCACCCCCAAATATCCTGGCATTTGCCAGCACAGGGCTGGAAACTCCATTCAAAAGGTGAACTTTGTGACCTCATGTCCCTGCTGAGATCCCTCCCCGAAATCCACCCCCCCAGTATCTCCACAATCTTGCCATTCTAAAGCTTCTGTCCATTTGATAGGACATTAATACACTCTGACAGGAAGTTAGCTGACTGAAAGTAACGGAAAGAAATGTCGGGTGAGGGAAGCACTAGTTACTCCTTGAACTCCTCAATAGAATGTTGCCTCCATGCCTAATCCACTCTCAGGGTATATCTACACTATACACTTATGGTAGGGCTTCCAGATCTCCTGCTTTGGCAGGAGACCTCCTGCCAGCAACCCTGCATCTGCTCTATTGGCCAGTGGGAGAAAAATATATATATTTTAAAAAATGCTATTAGTATGATGGCATTACGTCACTTCTGAGAAAAACCTGGAAGTGATCTCATACCTCTCTAGGAATCACTGGAGTTTCTATGGTCTTACCTAGAGAAACAGAATGGAGAGTTCTTGTAAGAAAACAACAACCTTATCCTTGAAGTAATGCTTGTGGCATACTGGACCATGATGCAGATTCACCCACACATACACATTGCCTTGTACCGCTCCCTAATAAATCACAATAACATATCATGTGAAATTTCCTCTGTACCTACAGAGGCAGCTTCTTTGAAGGATCTTTCTCCCACATGGTGGGCTGATTAACATATCCATCACCCAGTCATCACTTAGGGGTTGATAGTTCAGGCCCTGTTGACAGGTTCACCATTGTGGCAATTGTGTACATGAAGCATGGTGCTGAAACCATATCCCAGTTGATGTCTTGCTGGAGACTTGGGTCTTGAGAAATGCTGTGCACTGCATCCGAATGTATTGGCTCGTTTGGGGCTAATCCCATGGCCTCAGAGTGATTCATCTGTAAAATGGTACTATTCATTGGATGCTCCAGTGGGTGTGATACTTTTGATGCCAACATTTCTAATGTTGACTACCTAATATATGTTTTTGTTCTTGTGTAAGCAGATTTCTCCAGTATGTGACTCAAGAGGCTGATATATTGTGAACCTTGTGTGTGTGTGTGTGTGTGTGTGTGAGAGAGAGAGAGAGATTCTTATTGATGGGTTGTAGTGTTCCTTAAAAAAAAGCTTGATTACACAAGCCTGGTGCCCTCTATCCCTTGCATAGTTAGAAACATAACCTATATATTGCCGTGCATGCCCCCACATACTACACCACACCACTGGCTTGGTGGTGCCACAGAAATGCATAGCATAGTGCCATTGGGATATGGGGGATGTGGGTGCTGGATATGAAGGAGAGGAAACACAACACATGGCTGCCCTTTTTGCCAGCAGCCTCACGTTCCATCATAGCATGCTGTTTTGCCGCAAGCAAAGATATGAAACCAGATCTCCATGGTACAAACATAAAAGCCCCGTACCGTATTGGGTTCTTGATCATTTAGGTAAAAGCTCCACTTCAGACAAAAGAACAAACCTGGTTATGCTAATTTGCCTTCCAGCGCTTAAAAAATTCTGGAGCCAGCAGTTTCGGCTAATCGGCTGTCAATTCCTACAGATGAGATTCTTTGCTTTTATTTCATTTTAAATTTTTGTTTTTGCTTGTGGTCTCTCTTGCGCATGGAAATGTTCCCAGAGTGCCTTTTCTTTCGTGAGAGTCTGCTTGTCCTGAAGAACAACATGTGGGATATTGACATGGCCGCCAGCCCTTTAATTATGGGAACATTTTTTTCCAATAATACATCTGTATTGGTCGCTTGTTAATTCTAATCTTGGCATATAGATATTCTTCCTCCTCCACAGTCTCCCTGGGGTCCAGGGGTAACTTTAAAGGCTTGCTTTTCTTTATTGCACACATATTGTCACTTTGGATTACATCTGAGCTTCTTTACATTTCCCCCCCTTTTCATTCCTGTTTTTGCAGCAAGGTTTGGACTCTTGGATTTGCGGCAGCACTGAATGGGAAACGTCTCTTGGCACCACCAGCTTGTTCCATTGGGTAGAATATGTTTCTTCAATTGGCAACAGGTGTCCAGTGGGTAAAGGTAAGATGCCTGATCACAGAAACTTGCCCTTGCCAGTGTGATTTTACATACAGAATATTAAAATATAGGCTATATGGAGAACCAGCGCAGTGCTCAGAGTATCAGACCAGGATCTGCGAGACCCAGGTTATTGCCACTCTGCCACATGGAAGCACATCAGATAACCTTGGGCCAGTCACTATCTCCACCTAGCCTACCTCACAGGGTTGTTGTTGGGGGGGAGAGGGAGAACATAATCCACTTTGGGTTCCCATTGGGGAGAAAAGTGAGATATAGATAGTTTAATAAATAACAGAGTGCTCATATTAGAAATGATATGATTTCATTTGAAATATGGTATTGAAGGAGACTTTTGCGGATACTGTGGACTGCCAAAGAGACATATAAGTGGCTTCTAGATCTAATCAAGCCTGAACTCTCCCTAGAAGCTAAAATGACCAAACTCAGCCTATCATACTTTGGTCATGTTATGAGAAGACAAGAGTCACTGGCAAAGACCCAAAATTGAAGATAGCAGGAAAAGAGGAAGACCCACCATGAGTTGGATGGACTCAATACAGGAAGCTACAGCCCGCCGTTTGCAAGACCGGAGCAAGGCTGTCCGTGATAGGATGTTTTGGAGGTCATCAGTTCATAGGTTGGAAGCGACTTGGTGGCACTTAACACACACAAGGAGATTAGCTGTAATAGCAGATCTCCAGCTACTGCCTGGAGGCTGGCAACCCTATTAAGCACCCACCAGCCTCCATCTCCCATCCATTGCCAGTGCCTGTCAACCCTGTATTAGTCCCTGTAGCTTTTTGTCATCTGTTTTTATGTTTATTCATTCCACGGATTGCTGCCTGTTTCAGAACCATCAGTTTTCGCTTTTTTTTTTTGGTCTTGTTTCCCATATTGTATAGCACAAGAGTTTGTTTTATTCACACTTGCCGACTAAACACTGAAGAGCACTGCTGGGAGTGCGAAGCTATTATGATAAGGAGGCATCTCATGTCCCCGTTGTTCGTGCTGCTTTGAAACCATTCTCCGTTCAGTTGCACCGTCTGTTTTGTAGCCGTTTGGACTTTGTGGTCTCACAGGACCCCTATCAATGCGCATGCAAGTTCTTGAGCAATAAGGATTTACACATTTGGACATGCTCAACCTTTTCTACATTGTATCAGCCATCGTGTTGGCAACTGCCTTCTTAGCAGTGTTTGACGTTACCCCCTCCATTGTAATGCTCATAATAGAGCGTGCAGGCCTATGACATTAAAGCTCACTGCTTAGCTGACTCATTCAGATTGTTTTACAATCAGGGTAGTGGTGTTCTGCTTGACAGCTGCTTCATTTCTGCTCAAAATGTCCTTGGGTGTTGATAATCTCATTTCTGGCAGCTAAATGGCCTGTGCATTACAACATCCCTTTGAAAAAAAATATCTCTGCACAGGAGAATATAGATGGCATTCATTTGCTGTTAAAGAGAGGCTGCAGTAGGCGCTATCACGCATCATCAGTGAAATGGATTTGCTAGTTTAAGAGACAGGTTAAGAGCGGTGGACTTTAATGTGGAGAACTGGGTTTGATTCCCCCACTCTTCCACATGCAGCAGGCTGGGTGACCTTGGGTCAGTGGTCTCTCAACCCCACCTTCCTCACAGGGTGTCTGTTGTGGCCTGCCTCTGTGTAGCATTCCTAGATTTTTTTCGGTAGTGGTCTTCTGTCCAAATAC
Source organism: Gekko japonicus (assembly GCF_001447785.1). NCBI lineage: Eukaryota > Metazoa > Chordata > Lepidosauria > Squamata > Gekkonidae > Gekko > Gekko japonicus. The sequence continues at coordinate 42,650 of NW_015163137.1, forward strand.
TAACAAGGACCAGCCCTGCTTGGCTTCTGAGATCTTGCAAGCCTGGGCCATCCAGGTCAGTGTTCTTTGTATGTAGCACAGAGAAGGACCTTCCCTGCATTCTGTCTTATTGCTGGTTGTGGAGAAGGCCTAGGGTTGCCACCTGTCGGTGGTACTTGGAGATCTCCCACTATCGCAATTGATCTCCAGATGACCAAGATCAGTTCTCCTGGAGAAAATAGCTGCTTTGGAGATTGGACTCTATGGAATGGTTCCTCCCATTTCCAAACCACACCTTCCCCAGGCTTCACCCTAGGGTTCCCAGGTCTTACCTGGTTGCTGGCGGGGTGTGTGTGTGTCCCTCTCCACGCTCTGGAGTTTTCTGCATGCATGTGAAGCACACACACACCACAATGACATCACACAGAAGTGATGGCATTGTGGAGGGCACGTTGTGGGGGGATGCTCTATTGTTTGAGAAAAAACTCTATGGTAACTATAGAGGTTTTTCTCAAAAGCTAGATTTCCCCCTGAACAACATGCCCTGCAACATGTTGGTAAGAGCGTGACTCTTTGGGGATGGGGCGCCCCCCCCACCAGCCAGCGGATTGTGGGCCCTGAAAGTGGGTAAACCCCCACCCCCATCAGGGGAATGGCAAACCCACTTCACCCCCAACATATCTAGGTATTTCTCAACCCAGAGGTGACAACCCTATTCCCCAAACCCCGCCCTCCCCAGGCTCTGCTGCCAAATCCCCAGGAACATCCTAACCCTGACTTGACAAACCTAAGAAGGCCTTTGACAGAAGTCAAGGGAATTTTCTGTACTCTTAGAAATTTGCTAAATAAGATTTGTGTATTACAACCCTTCGCAATTTGAAAAAAAAAGTATATGGAATTGCCATATTGCTTAACCGTGCTCTTGAACCAACGGCTTGTGCAGGAGAAAAAATATTAAGAAAATAAAGATTAGAGAAACCAGGAAATGATGTCATGACATTCTAGGATTTCACACAGCTCTGCGGTAAAAGCCATAGAGCAAATTTCAGGAGTGTCATGGTATCACCAGAAGTGACATCACTTACATCACACATAACATCTTCCATTTCTGCCTTGGGGGAAAAAAGGGATAGAACTCAATATACATGGCAAGATAACCCCCCCCCCCAAATCTACTTTGAGTAAAGCAGCATCTAGTTCTGAGAGGCTTCCTATTGATTTTCTTAGGTAATTTGAAAGCCGGTAGAAGTAACTGTGGAAGTAATGATTTCCAAAAGAAGGCTCCCCAGGCGGTGATTTTAGATGTCCACTCTGTCAGGAATTTCAATAGCTTCCCTGCCAAGAAGAGCAAACAAGCACCACTTCTGTTGATTGTCATGTAAACCTGGGTGTCCATATGGCCCTTTATGTTCTCTGTTTCATTTTGGGGTGTTTTTTTTTTTGTCTGAGTTGATTTCAGTCCTACTGTGCTCATTCAGGAATGTAAATTTCCTGTTTCAGTACCTAAATCATGGAAGAACAGTCAAAATTGAAGCTTTCAGGTTATTATGAAGACAAAATACAGAAAGAAATGTTCCATCAAGTTTCTTGAAAGTTCTCACTGTCTGTGTTTTGCCTTTGCTAGTACCAGAAATGAAGATGTCAAAAACCAGACATCAAAATCTTTACATAGGAATTGGTTAGGGATGATTTTGAATTTGTAGTTCCCAAATATTTCCTCAGTGTTTTGCAGTTCTGATCTGCTTAGCCTTTTAAAAAAAAAGCAATGATGGATTGTTGTTTTTAATTGACACATTTTGTACGGAACATTTTGTACGTGCCACTTGCCACAGTCCCCCCCCCTTCATGTGTTCAGTTTTTTTTGTCTCTTCTGCATTGCCAGTATGCATGGATACGTGAATAAAACTCTAAAGAGCAATCATAGTGTGATGGTCCATAAAGAGCAATCATAGTGTGATGGTCCATATAGTTCTGTTGAGATTCTTTTCATGTAGGGTTTTACCAATGCACAGGAGCAAATATGCATATCAGTGAACCCCCACAATCACATCAAGATTCTCTTTTTTGTAGCATGTATCATTTGGTATCATAGGGCTCTTCCCACTCTGAGCCCCACAAGAGAAGTGATGAGGTAGCATTTACTGTTTATGGCCAAAAGCCATTACAATTGATCACACAGAGTGCAGAAGTTCAGGGCTGGAAGATCACCCGGTCAAAAAACTGGATTCCATCCCAAATCTCTTTCTAAGGAGAATTTTAGTCTTGCCCTGAGACACTCCAGTGGCTCTAATGCGGTCAGAACTTGGCATGCCTTGAATCAGGGCATGTGCATATGTTATCATGCTTAGATTCTAGAGAAAGCAAAGGAATCATACTACTAGTCTACTTTTCAGGACATGTCTTGCAATGATGCAGAAAGATGCTACCTGGGTAGCTTGCAACAGCAATATTCTCCACTGCTCCTCCTTATCTGGCGGTAACTTGGGTGTCCTCATGGGCTGGCCAGTACCAATATTTGGGACTGGGTATTCCAGTGTGATGCTGCTACAGAGTTGGCTGGAAAATACTATAGAAGAAATCTTGAACAAGCACATAGTTCTCCTATGCAAGAGGCTCAGAATTTGTGGTCAGAGGCTATGGTCTTGAGCTCTTTGTAGAGATGGGGTTCCTTCACATTGCTGACTGTGGTTAAGAGTCTAGTTGGAAGGGCACATGATGCAGCGACATTGTTGTGGCTGGTTTGGAATGGTGTCTGGATGGGAGAACTCCTGAGGACCCTATATAATCCTCCTTGAGCTCCAGGATGGGGGGAAATGTGATACTCAAAATGCAATAATAAGTAGTAACAATACAGTGAACATGAGACGGAGTCCACCCATGGTTAGCAATATATTATGCTTGCATATGTGAAACTCATTTGGCAAATTAAAGCAATTATAGTTTACCCTTTGATTGGTATTCTAAGCAATACCAGCTGCATTCATTTCTAGGCAACTGCAAGCCTTTTTTAAATTAACGTTTAGAGGCAACATGATAGCAGTAAACTAGAATCTATTGAATTGCAGACTAGACATGGGGTTGGAGCCAGACTAAGTTTTCCACTCATGCAAGACACTTCTGCTAGTGGAACACAGTTTTCCTGCCTCCCCCCCCCCCCCGCAGTCGGTACATCTCTCTCAAATGCTGCCCCCAGGGGGTAGTGGACCCTCTGAAATGGGATTAGGGACAAATCTGCGATCTATACCAAGAAAAGGGGAACTGATAGAAATTTACTCCTCCCCTTCTGCTAGTGGAAAATTCAATCTGGGATAGTGTCTGGATGGGAGAACTCCTGAGGACCCATTACTAGGTAGACTGGAGCTGATATTGTGTCATAGCTAGGTCACACATACATGTGCATCACTTGATTTCTCAATGAGAGTCCATTTGGTGTAATGGTTAGGAGCAGGCTCTTTTTGTAGCAGGAACTTCTTTGCATATTTGGCCACACACCCCTGATGTAGCCAATCCTCCAAGAGCTTACAGTAGCCCCTGTAAGAAGAGCTCTGTAGGGGTGTGTAGCCTAATATGCAAATGAGTTCCTGCTACAAAAAGAGCCCTAGATACCCCACTCCTGCAAATGCAGCTGCTGGTGTGATCTTGGGTCAGTTACAAGTTATTTCAGAGCTGTTGTCTCAGGGGCAGTTCTTGAGAGAGCTCTTAGCCCCACCTACCTCACAGGGTGTCTGTTGTGAAGAAGGGAAGGAGACTGTAAGCCACTCTGAGAATCCTTTGGGTACTGAAGGGCAGGGTATAAATGCAATCACTTCATCGCAGTATTATGTATAGAATCAGGTGGATAGCTGTGTTGGTATGAAGCAGCAGGGGGAAAAATGAGTCCAGTGGCACCTTTAAGACCAACAAAATTTTATTCAAAGCATAAGATTTCATGTGTGGTTTATTGATGGAAAATATTGAATACATAAATAATCTCCAGTGAAAAGCGAAATATCTGACACAATAGACATATTCTCTGTACAATCTCTGATAGCCCAACTGGAAGTTGTTACTGGATGAGCAATTTTTGTGTTTGACTCAGTACACTGACCCCATATCTAAACACTGAATTGCTGTACAAGAACATCACTTCAGCATTTGCCTCTGGGAAGCTGTGTGCCTTCCGGAAGGCTAGGCTAGGCAAGAAAGATTCCGCCGAGAGTGGCAACATTAACTTGGTATCTGACGGAGTGAACTTTTTATATATATAAAAATGTGTGCATGCGCCCTGAAAGGATCTCTGCTGATTTCCCTCAATGAGTCTTATTATGCCTCTATTAATTTCCTAATTATTTAGACAATTTTTCAGACTTGCAGGGATGAATTTCTAATAGGAAATATTAGTGAACCCAGAATATGGTCGAGTTTTCTGAAATCTATGTGCTTCTTTGCATATAAATAAGGCTTTAGAAATGCATATTACTCGGGGAAAGTATCATAATATGAGCGGCCTAAATTAAGATGAGTTTTGCAACTGTCAAAGCAAAGGAGCGATTTACTGTATCCAATGTCCTTGTGGTAAATTGTATTTGGGTCAAACATCTAGACCTGTAGAAGTTAGAATAGGTGAACACCGAAGCTGCATTAGATTGCATAAACGTTCTGCACCATTAGTAAACCATTTTCTGGACTTGGGACATACGGATAAACAGCTACAGACTACCAACCCGAACATGTGCAGAGTGCCCCTGAGGAGAGAGTTGTTTTGGATTTACCAACTACAAACATCGGCGCCTTTTGGATTGAATGAGGAAGTGGACTGGACTTGCTATTTGTGAACATCTGTAATTGTTTTTTGTCTATTCTGTATACTGACCTATTCCCCCCCCCCCCACGCTGCTCTTTATCTCCCTCT
>NW_015163137.1:48372-59826 GCF_001447785.1 Gekko japonicus
GGCCCTGGTATTCTTTGGAGGTCTCCCATCCACCTACTTGCCAGGGTCCTGCTTAGCTTACCAGGTCTGACGAGATCGGGCTTTCCTGGGCAATCCAGGTTATGGCGCAAATGGACTGTTTTGATGGGGTATCACTAATAGGGAATGTGCTGAAAGTCAGCGAAACCTTTCCTACAGTGTTGCGCTTCCTCTCTTTTGGCTTGGAAAGTTTGCTTTGGTGGTGATGTCAACACATTGCCAAAAATCTTTCTTTTCAGCTATCAAAGTGTTGGAATGAAGACCAAGGTACCGATCACAAGACAAAGGATATTGGAGGGCTGCACCTAATCAATGTGGTCTTTCTGCCACTTCTTCACAGTTATGTCTTGGGTCAAACTTTTGAAATTTGGAGGACAACATGGACTGTTTTGATGGGGAATGTGCTGAAAGTCAGTGAAACCATTCTTACAGTGTTGCGCTTCCTCTCTTTTGGCTTGGAAAGTTTGCTTTGGTGGCGATGTCAACACATTGCCGGAAATCTTTCTTTTCAACTATCAAAGTGTTGGAATGAAGATCAAGGTACCGATCACAAGACAAAGGATATCGGAGGGCTGCACCTAATCAATATGGTCTTTCTGCCACTTCTTCACAGTTATGTCTTGGGTCAAACTTTTGAAATTTGGAGGACAACATGGTAGAGCCGTAATTGCTCTCCATCAGTAGAGGCAGGCCCCTAGAGAAGGGCAGTGCTATCATGGGAGGTGGTGGTATTCAAAGCATAAAATGTTGTTTCCACATTTGACATATTGAAGTGACATGAAATTCAACATAAGCAGTAGCAACTAACAGTCGGGCCCAATGCTCCCTCTAAGCTGTAGAGTCTTGTAAGCAAAACGTCTACTTTGTGAGCTACTGGCATTAAAGTTGTTAGTGAGCAATTTGGCTACTGCATGAATTAGTTTTCTCAGGAGCAATCCTTCCTGAGCTAAGACAAAAATGTGTGATCCGGAGGCTAAAAAACTGTGAGCTAGGTCACACTAACTCAGCTTAGAGGGAACATGGGTCCTAACAGTTACACCCTTCCAAGCCCAGTGACTTCAGTGGTCTTAAAAGTGTGTACCTCTGTTTAGTATTCTCCTGCAAGTAGTTCAAGTAACACAAGGGCTTGTTCTAAGAATATCAGGTGTTTTCCCAGTAGGCTCGCCAGTCTCCAGATATTGGCTGGAGATCTCCTGGAATTACAACTGGTCTCCAGGCTACAGATATCAGTTCTCCTGGAGAAAATGGCTGCTTTGGAAAGTGAACAGTCAACCTGGTGCTGGGGGGGGCAACAGTGGGAGGGCTTCTAGTGTCCTGGCCCCACTGATGGACCTCCTGATGACCCCTGGTATTTTTTGCCACTGTATGACAGAGTGTTGGACTGAATAGGCCATTGGCCTGATCCAACATTGGCGTCTCTTATGTTCTTATGAACATTATGGCATTGTACCCCACTGAGGTCCCTCCCCTCCCCAAACCCCACCCTCTTCGGGCTCTGCCCCCCCGAATTGCCAGCTATTTCCCAACCCAGAGCTCGAAATCCTATTTCCCACCCATTTATGTAGTGTGTAGTGTTCTTCCCCTACGTGTGTAGTGTTATTTAGCTTATATAGCTTTGGGAAGCGTGCTTTATGGGGTTTCTTTCTTTAATGGCAAAGCGCCTATCAAGCATCAACTAGAACTCAAATGACTGTGAAGGGTGGGCTAATATAAATTCCTGCGGGGGTGGGGGACCCCCAAGGTTTGTTGAAACCTCTCTACTGCTAGGAAGTATGTCTAGTAGCATTAGACAACATGCATGTGCTAGACCTGACTACATGGGGGGAAGTACCGTAATCCTGCTGTATGGATGAGCCCAAGGAGGCTCAGGGACTGCACACTTCCCTCCCCAGGACCACCTTTTTGGGACAAAGAAGTTAAGCTCTTTCCCACCCTCCGAAATGGACATGGTTAGAGGGTAAATTTAGCCCCATGGCAAGCGTACCATTTGGCCCATGGTTCTGGAAGCCAAATCCCTCTCACTCACAGTTAGGGCTGCTAGGGATGCCAGCCTCCAGGTGGGACCTGGGGATCCCCTGGAATTAACACTCATCTCCAGATTACAGAGATCAGTTCCTCTGGAGACAATGGTTGCTTTGGAGGGTGGACTGGGTCTATGGCATTGTACCCCACTGTGGTCCCTGTCCTCCCCAGGCTCCCTCCCCAAATCTCCAGGAGTTTCTCAGTTTAGATCTGGCAACCCTACTCCTTCATCCCCTGCTGGGGGACAGGGGGAACCTGGCAACCTTAAAGGTTCCCAATGTCTTGGGAAATTCCTGGAGATTTTGGGTCGGAGCCTGGGGAGGAACTTCAGTCATGTGTAATGCCATACAGTCCACCCTCCAAAGCATCCATTTTCTCCAGGGGAACTGATATATGTCATTTGGAGATGAGCTGTAATTCTGGGAGATCTCCAGGCCCCACCTGGAGGCTGGCAACCCTACCCACAGTCCTTGGGACAAATCCAACTTTCCTAGTGTTGCCAGCTCTGGGTTGCAAAATACCTGGAGATTTGCTGGGTGGAGGCTAGGGAAAGTGGGGTTGGGGAAGGCTCTCAGAGGGGTACGATGGCACCCGCCAAAGGAGCCATTTTCTCCAGGGGAAATGCTCTTTGTTGTCGGGAGATCAGTTGTAATCAAGGAAGGTCTCCAGGCCCCAGCTGGAGGTTATACAAAAAGAGAGAACCACAAAAAATAGAGACAAGACCAGTACAAAACCAAGATAAATTACAAGAACCAAGAATACTGTCAAAATTACTTCATTCATCCACAGTAAAAGGTAAAGGTTCCCTTGCTCGAAAGCCAGTCGAGTCCGACTCTAGGGTTGCGGTGCTCATCTCCGTTTCCAAAGCCGAAGAGCCAGCGCTGTCCGAAGACGTTTCCGTGGTCATGTGGCCGGCATGACTAAACACCAAGGCACACGGAACGCTGTTACCTTCCCACCGAAGTGGTACCTATTTATCTACTTGCAATTTCTTGCTTTCGAACTGCTAGGTTGGCAGGAGCTGGAACTAGAGAGGGGAGCTCACTCCGTCATGCGGCACACTCGGGTCTACAACAGCTGAACTACTGACTTTCCACAGCCTGCAGTTCAGCCTGCAGTTCATCCACAGTACCCGTCCACAAAACAATTCACATGCATACCATACCAATCCTTAAAGTTATACAACAGTAAGGATTTGTATGGTATGCCTGTGAATTGTTTCGTGAATGAGTATTATGACTGAATGAAGTAATTTTGATTGTATTTTTGGTTCTAGTAATTTACCTCGGTTTTGTACTGTTTTTGTCCCAGCTGGAGGTCGGCAACCCTGCCCTTTTCCATGTGTGACTGTACTAATTTCTTCAAAGTCATATAGAACAACAATGGGGGGGGGAAACAAAGAGAGAGCTACAACTTGGAATTGGGGGAAATCTAGAAGAATGAATTTCTGAAAGCAGACTCTCCCACTTTGTTTCTGACATCTTGCCTTTGCGGCCGTTCTGTTCGTTCCTTGTAACACTAGCTTTTCAATTATGCTGTAGCGCTGTAGGGGAAAGGGCTTTTTTTGTTGTTTCGGGTTTTTGACAGAGGCACGGCATAAACCATTTATACTGCAGCTCCATCATAGTTCCCTTAGCTAAACCAGACTGGACAGTTCATTAGAAAGAAAAATTAATAGCACAAGGTTGCAGGGAAACAATAACAGATTATGACTGGCCTGTGGCAGCCCGCTAAATTTCACGTACCTGAATAAAAATGATTCCTCCTATCTCATAATGAAGGTTTGTTTCCTGCATTTTCGACAGAGTCCATCTTTCTAATTCTATGGAGGAGACAAATAAGCAGCTTCTCAGAAAGGAGGAGACAAGTGTTATAGGAGCGACACAAGAAGACCTGTACAATTTGTGAGCTGCCCAGCCACCAGACATGTTTGGTGGTACAGCAGATGCCCAATAAACTTTCATTTTTAAAAAAATTTTGTGTGGCATGCCTGCAAATTAAGAACGTAAGAAAAGTCCTGCTGGATCAGACCAATAGTCCATCTAGTCCAGCTTCCTGTCTCACACAAAGCACCTACCAAGCCACAATACATAGCTGGGAGATAGGGTTGCCATTCCCCAGTTGGGGGCAGAGGATCTCCTGGTTTTGTAGGCTCCTGCCCACCACTGGCCTGTTCCCCCCCCCCCAAAAAAAAACAGTGCCTCCAGTGGAAATAAATGTGATTGCCTACATCACCCAGAAGTGATGTAGGCACATCGGTGATGTCAAAGGGTAACACTGGTTTGGGGGCAAAATCCCCAAAAAGCAGAGTGTCACCCCCAACATCACCAATGTGCCTATGTCAATTCTGGGTGACGTAGGCATGTCGTGTGACATCACTTCCAGCCCCCCATCCCCCTGCTGGTATTTCCGACAGTACTGGCAACCCTACTGGGTAGGGTTCCCAAGTCCGTTTTGCTCCGCGGCCGGGGGCTCCCGGACGGTGTCTTAAGTTTTCCCCACAGATGGCTGTGTCCCCGCCCCCAGTGTGCCCGGCGTCATCACGTCACCTCCGGCTGACGTGCACGCCGGGGTGGGGTTCCCCCGGGGCCCGATTCCGCGGCGGCAGAAATCGGGCCTCCAAAGCGGGGGGTTATCCGCTCCCCGGGGGGACTTGGCAGCCCTACTACTGGGGGGCTGTGTTCATTTTACAGGGTTACACATTATGTAAACCAACCACTAGGCGGGGCCTGAAATTTGCCCAGAATTACAACTCATCTTCAGACTGCAGACATTAATCCCCCTAGACAAAATGGCAGCTTCAGAGGGCGGACTCTATGGCATCACATTCCCACTGAGCTCCCTCTCCTTCCGAAACTCTGCCTTCTCCGGGCACCGCCCCCACATTTCCTGGAATTTTCCAAGCCAGAGTTGAAAATCCAACTGTAAAAATGATTTCTTCGCTTGGTTCGAAATGGAGATGCTTCCAAATTTCATGACCACATTGTTTCAGTTTTAAACATTTTTTTTTCTGATATAGCTTCTCCCAGATCACTGAAATGAAAACACAGGTGCCTCCAACTCCCCCCAGCTATACTAGTAAAATTCAACAGAACTGTATTCTTTAAAATGACACCTGTTTTTACAAACATTTGCATATAAATGACATAAAATTTGTGTAAAAAGTGGCATGAAAATGGCAGAAAATAAATTGATGAATCAGCGACACCAGAAACCAGAGCAGACTCAACAAAGAGATTTGGAATGGTGACATACATAGAGAAATGAATAAAGGTGTGCCAATCAGGGTACTGACCTGGGTAGCCCAGGCTAGCCTGATTTCATTAGATCTTGGATGCTAAGCAGAGTTGGGCCTGGCTAGTATCTGGATGGGAGACCTCCAAGGAATACCAGGGTCGAGACACAGAGGCAGGCAATGATAAACCACCTCTGAACCTCTCTTGCCTTGCCATAAGTGGTCACCATAAGTCAGTTGTGACTTGATGGCAAAAAAAAAAAAGGATCCATGAGGAGGCAGAGCATGCCTTGTTTCTCCATCCATCCATCCATCCAGCATGCCTCTTGTGTCCAATGAGAGTAGGTGTCCATGAGAGTTCCGGATCCGGTCTCAACGACAGAGGGTGCGTGTTTATCATGGTGGGAACGTACACTACTGCGGGATAGATATGCTAAAGATAAATTAAAAGGTTTTGAAGATAACAATACACAATTGGATAAAATTTGGCTTTCATCCAGCGATAAATTAATTCAGAAGCTTTATAGATTTTTACTAGAAGATTACCAATTGGATGAAAGCACTAAAACTGTTATGATTTCATGGATGCGGGATATGGCAAAGATACTCGAATCTGAGCAATGGGATAAAATATGGAAAACTGTTAAATTTATGAGATCTATCTCATATAAAGAAAATATATACAAAATGTTCCATAGATGGTATTGGTCCCCGGACAAAATTGCAAAATGCTATCCACAAGCTTCCAACAAATGTTGGAAATGTAAATCTAATGTGGGGACCTTTTATCACATGTGGTGGAGCTGTGGTATAAATACTGGAAAATGGTACAGAGTATTATTTTTGAGATATTAAACCTAGATGTTGCGTTAACACCTGAAACCTATCTATTGAATGTAACTCCGAAGGTATGTAATAAACAAGATGTATATTTACTAGTATATATTGTAACTGCTGCAAGAATTTTAGTGGCCAAAAACTGGAAAACAGATAAAATTCCCTCTAAAGAAGACCTAATAACCAAACTTCTCGAGTTAGCACAAATTGATAATTTGAGTTTAATTTTGCAAAATAAAGACCAAAAAGTACAAAATACAAGATGGACAAGGGTTTACAACTGGATAAAGCATGTAAGAATAGAATAAAGGGAAAGTAAAATTGAACGTGTGTACAATATTGAACTGATATGCAAATAGATGTAAAGACTCTAAAAATGTGTGTAATCTGTAATAATGAAATGTTTGTAATTTAATTGAAAATATATAAAATAAATGTGGAGGGGAAAAAAGACAGTACGTGTCCATGCATTGCTTATCTGGCCCATTTAGGGTTGCCAGCCCCCAGTTCCCAGTGGGGGTCCACCCACTTTTTGGGGCTCCAATTCATCTCTAGCCAGCTGGCTGGCAGGGGAAGCCCACCCCAAATGTCCCGGATGATGCCCGACAATGTCCCAAAAGTGACACCATTCTGTCAGGGACATTGGTGTGTGTGTGTGTGACAATCTAGTTTTTGGACAACTTCTATGGTTTTGAAGGCAAAAAATATCCCAGAGGAGAGCCTGGATCCCCCCCACTGGCAGCCAGGTAGGACCTGGCAATCCTAAAGCCATTACAAGATTCTTCCAATGTCTTTCCTTTTATCTAAATATTTTGAAGATGGATACAGCCTTCCAGGTAAATGGTATACAACCACAGCTTCGGAACATGGCCTCAATACCAGCACCAGCTGTCAAGAGCCTGGGTGTGATTCTAGATGTCTCCTTATCAATGGATGCCCAGATCACAAATGTCTCCAGACTGGAGTTTTACCAGCTACGCCAGATCAGACAACTGACCCTCTACCTGTCCTGTCCGACCTAGCTACAGTAATCCATGCAAGGGTTACCTCCAGATTAGACTACTGTAATTTGCTTTGTGTAGGGCTACCCTTGAGACTGGCTCAGAAACTCCAACTGGCCCCTAATACGGTGGTGCGGGTTCTCACGGGGGACCCCTCATATGCAGTGTTCCCTCTAAGCTGAGTTAGTGTGAGCTAGCTCACAGTTTTTTAGCCTCTGGCTCACACATTTTTGTCTTAAATCGGGAAGGATGGCTCCAGAGCAAACTAATTTATGCAGTAACCGAATTGCTTGCTCACAACTTTAATGTCAGTTTGGTGTAGTGGTTAAGTGTGTGGACTCTAATCTGGGAGAACCGGGTTTGATTCCCCACTCCTCCACTTGCACCTGGCTGGACGACCTTGGGCAAGGCATAGTTCTGATAAGAGCTGTTCTTGAAAAAGAGCAGTTTCTGTCAAGAGCTCTCTGAGCCCCACCAACCTCACAGGGTGTCTGTTGTGGGGAGGGGAAGGGAAAGGAGTTTGTAAGCTGCTCTGAGACACCTGTAGGTAGTGAAGGGCGGGGTATAAATCCAATCTCCTCCTCCTCCTCCTCCTCCTCCTCCTCTTCTTCTTCTTCTTCTTCTTCTTCTTCTTCTTCTTCTTCTTCTTCTTCTTCTTCTTCTTCTTCTGCCAGTAACTCACAACGTAGAATTTTTGCTCACAAGACTCCACAGTTTAGAGGGAACATTCTCATATGCAGGGCTATTTTTGGGCAGGAACGCACAGGAACGGATTAGCATAATAGGCCACACCCAACAGCAGAAACTCTTTTGGATTGGCTACATTAGGGGTGTGTGGCCTAACATGCAAAGGAGTTCCTGCTACAAAAAAAGGCCCTGGGTTTTGACAACAAGGTAAACAGAATAAGAAGGGAAAGGTGGGTGTGGCTGGATGACCACACTTCTGGTAACATGGGGCTGTGGCTTAATGTGCTAATGAGTGGTGCGGTCAGGGTGTGGCCTAATATGCTAATGAGTTTTGCTGTTGGGTGTGGCCTATTATGCTAATGAGTTCCTGCTGGGCTTTTTCTACAAAAAGAGCCCTGCATATGGCATATATCCAACCTGTGCTGTGTGAGCTACACTGGCTCAAGGTGGAGTACCAGATCGGGTTAAAGGTTTTGGTACTAACCTTCAAGGCCCTTAATGGTCTGGGACCCATGTATTTTCAGGACCACCTCTCCTGGTATCCCCCCCCCGAAGAGCACCACAGTTGGCAGAAAAGAACCTACTGGTGGTCCACAGCCTGAGAGACATCTGGCTGTCCTCAACCAGGGCCAGGGCTTTTTTCTGCCCTGGCCCCGACCTGGTGGAACTCTCTGCCAAAAAGTATCTGTGCCCTGTGAGACTTAATAAATTTCTGCAGGGCATGCAGAGCAGAGATTTTCTGCCAGGCATTCAGTTGCAGACAGTGATGGTTTCCATCTGTCTGGCACCCCTGTTTTTCCTGTCTCCCTCCCACCCAGGCAGTGGCACATTGGTAGTTTTAACACCATCTTATTAGGTTATACGTTAACTACTGTATTTATTTAAGTTGTTATTTTAGTATGTGAGCTGGGTTCCACCAGGAAGGGCAGTATAAAATATATGTTGTTGTTCAGTCACACAGTCGAGTCCGACTCTTTGCAACCCCATGGACCACATCACACCAGGCCCTCCTGTCTTCCGTCATTCTCTGGAGTTTGCTTAATTTCAAGTTCGTTGCATCTCTCTGTCCATCCATCATCATCCATCCATCCATCATCTATCTATCTATCTATCTATCTATCTATCTATCTATCTATCTATCTATCATCTATCTATCTATCTATCTATCGTCTGTCTGTCATCTATCTAATTTAATAGACAGACAGATAGATCTGCCATCAATCATACAGAGGAAAGCCCTTTTTCACCTGAAGAGACCCATGCATTAAAACCAACTGCAGTGCTAAATATAATTATACCAATGTTTGGCATATTAAATGATGTAAAATTTATTTAATTTATACACGTAACATAATTAAGAACATAAGACATGCTCTGCCAGAGCAGAGCACAGAGGCCAAACAAATGCCTGCGGGAAGCCTGCAAGCAGAGTACAAAGGCAATAACCTAGCCTGGCACTGAGGCATTCAGGGGTACAATTCCCTGCCTCTAATTAGGGAGTCTGCATTTAGTGAGCTTGGCCAGTAGCCGCTGAGAGATCTGTCCATCTCCATGAATCTATCCATTCCCCCTTTTAAAGCACTCTAAGTTAGTAGCTCTTGCCATATCTTTTACCCATGAATTCCAAATTATGTGTCGTGTGGGGAAGTAGAATTCAATTTGTGTTATATTGATGCAGATTTTTCCCCCTTTAAAAAGGAACAAAACTTTAAAATGTGCAGCTTCCTAAAATTAATGTTTAGGGAATCCTTCAATGGGAAGAAACTGTCAGTAAAACAGGATGCCGTTTTTAAGCCCCTAAAAAACCCCTAGTTTTTGCCAACCTTTTAAAATCAATGAATGGCTATTTCAGCTTCAGAATTTGTCCTACCAGAATGGGCAAATGTATTAGCTTTTACTGTTCTTCTAGTGTAATTTGAAAACATCCCTACTCCATACGGCCTTTGAATGAATGTGTTTATTGTCTTGAGATTTTGATGTTGTCCATTCTTTAATGAAGCTTTTGGCTTTCATGGCATTCTTTCTTTTCTTTTCTTTTTTAATTGCTGTATCTTGGACTCTTCTTTTAAAACAGAGCAGTGGCATACATTTTAAGTGATTACATAAGCTGTTTAAATGGCCCTATTTACTCAAATAAACTTGAGGGGGAAAATCAAATAAAGACAATTCGACCTACATTGATAACATTAATATAGATATGGGATACACAACTACAACCTGCAGATTCAGTGTGGTATAGTGTGTAGAGTGTCAGACTAGGATGTAGGAGATCCAGGTTTGAATTCTCACTCTGCCATGGATGCTTGCTGGGTGACCATGGGACATTCACTCTCTCAGCCCAGAGTACCTCATAAGGCTGTTGCAAGGATAAACTGGGGGGAGAGGAGAATGACATAAGCCACTTTGGGTCTTCACTGGGGAGAAAGGCAGCATATGAATGAAGTGAGTGCACAAACGTTCTTACAATACATTGATTTTTTTTTTGTAGTTTAATATTAAATGTATCCATGAACAGACCATACAGTCTTGCACAGAATTTTACCCTACATCCCGTGTCCCCTCCCTCACTGGTATCCAAAATGGCATCCATGTAATCAGCCAGTACTGAGACACACCAGAAAGCTTCTTTAAGCTAGCCGTAGAAATTGCCATCAGGCCCTAGCTGACTTATGGCAATCATGTAGGGTTTTCAAGATGAGAAGAGATGAATAGAGGTAGTTTGCCTGCATAGCGACGCACGTAGAGTTTCCCCCCTCGGATGGTCGTGGCCCCGCCCCCAGCGTGCCCGGTGTCATAACGTCACTTCCTGGTGACGCACACGCCGGGGTGGGATTCCCCCCGGGGCCCGATCCACCGGCGGAGAATTGGCAGCTCTAGCGACCATGGACTTTCTTGGTGGTCTCCCATTCAGGTACTGAAGGGGGGGGGGGAAGACCCTGCATAGCCTCGGACAGGGCTTTTTTTGTAGAAAAAGCCCAGCAGGAACTCATTAGCATAATAGGGCATATCCAACAGCAGAAACCCATTAGCATATTAGGCCACAGCCCGACAAGCACAGCTCATTAGCATATTAGGCCACACCCCATGCCTTCCCTTGGCTTGCCCAGGCGCCCCACGGCTGCAGGGAGCCCAGGCAAGCCAGCTCTTGGACAGGCCGGGGAAGGCACAGGGAGGCATTTAAATGCCTCCCCGATCCTTCCAGCCCCCCCCAGCCTGCCTGCCTCGGAGTCACGGGGGGGGGTTTGCTCTCCAGGCCTTCCCTCTGCAGCCACACACGCAGAGGTTTTGACTGTAGTGGGCATGGCTAACTCTGAAGCCAGCGGAACTCCGTTCCTGTGCGTTCCTGCCCCCAAAATAGCCCTGGCCTCTGAGATTTGATGCCATTGGACTATCTTGGGGCCCCTCCCCACATCTTTCGACTAGCTTTGTTACCTGTCATAAAACTCGATCACACCCTTGCAGGAGAGGATGCTTAAAACTGCCATTTGCTAAAATGCCTCTCTCTGAATCCTTTTGCTTGCTGTAGTTCTCAGTGATTCCTAAAGTGCTGTGTACACAGCGAAGGAACATTGTACTGGACACAGGCATATTTCAGCATCCGAGAGGTTGCAACAACATTTACAAGTCTCCCTCCTCCTTTTAATCTTTCAGCAG
>NW_015163137.1:59838-95199 GCF_001447785.1 Gekko japonicus
TTGTCTCTCCTGCTGATAAACAGAAGAGAAAGAGAGACCCTTACAGGAAGCAGCCTCCCATTCAATGAATCACAATGTTTAAAAGGCACCAAGTGGAGTTGAACAAAGATTCCGTTGTGTTGCGGTGCAGCCAAGCCAATAACCCGGCCATGACTGCTGGTTTAGCTGTTTCCTTGCAGCATAAACAAAATGATACAACAGAAGCTGGTTCAAGACGTTTGCCTGCTGGGGTCTCTCACTTCCTCCCCTCCATTTGTGAATTTGTATGAAGCTGTCTCCTTGGTATATGCTTACCTTTCAAACTAAAACAAGACATTTTCATCTTGGTCTTGGAGGGCTACACAATCAATTTAGGGCTTTTGTGTCTCCCCCCCCCCCCCCCCCCGCCCCGCTCCCTGATTTGTGCACACAATTTTTGCGCCTTTAGTTTTCACTTTGGGGTTTCCCCTTGTTCTGCCCCCCTCCCCCGTTCATTTGAGACCACTTTAACTCCAATGCTTTTCTGGAAGCTAATTTTGAGTCATCCTTTCCCTCATGTGTAACGTTTCTGTCAGTTTCCTTTGTCCCACTCACTGACCCACCTCCAGCCCACTTTTCAATTATTGGACTGTCATAATCAAACTACACCTCCTCCCCCCACCCAGAAGACATGTGGTTTCATTTTTTTTAATCACTAAAATATCTATATATCACTACAGAGTTGTAACAATAGGCCTAGTACGTTTTTTGAATACCGAGCTTTCATTTTTTAAAAAGTAAGTCTCTAGATAATTCCCTCATGAAGGTATGCCTTTTTCCTTATATCCCCACAATGGAAGTGGCTAGAGGCTTAATTAAAAATTAAAATAATAATAATAATAATAAATAAAACTAAAGTTAGGAATTCAGAGAACCTGCTAAGCCTATTGTTACAATTCTCTAGAGATATATCAATATTTTAATGCTATTTTTTAAAAAAAGGGGCGGGAACTGTGATGCCTCGAGTGATACCGCAGAAGAGAAGGGCACCCTCCCTTGAAAATCCATCAGAGGTCATTTCGGGGGGGAACGCAGGGGAACGCAGTTCCCCCAGGTGAGGTGCAAAGGGCGGGGCACATGACGAAGCCCCGCCCCCTGCTTCCGGCCGCCCAGCTTCCAGCCCTCATTCAGCCAGGAGGAGGCAGGAGAAGAGGGAGGGTAAGTTGCTTCCCCCCCGCCTCTCCCCACCCCTGCCTGCCTGGGGCCAGGGAGGGCCTTGGCGTGGCTTCCTCGCACTCCCGCTGGCCTTGCAGGTCCACCGCCGGGCCCCTGATGTCATGGGGTGTGGCATATGCTAATGAGTTATGCTAATGAGTTCCCCTAGCTCTTTTTCTACGAAATGACCCCTGAAAATCCTCATTACTGAAGGCATATGTGGAAGAAAATACTTTAACACCACAACTTTGAAAATGCAGAGGGAGGGCAAACATGGGGAACTACTGGGCCCAAACCAAATCCAATGCCTGTGGATCAGCTGCCAAGAAAATCAGGAGTCAGTCAACTGTGCAGAAAATCCCTTAGTTCCCTATTTTACCAGAGCAACCTCTTGCCCTGTTCACAAGTTAGGATGAACACACGCAAGGTACACTTGTTTCCTGTATGTACCTTGAGAAATTCTCATGTTTCTGCCAATGCATGTATTGACGTGTGACACAGACCCCGCATCCAAACTGCTGTAATCCTGACATTTTAGTTGTACATTTTAGTTGTATAATTGAGTTTTATTCTGAATGCAATGTTTTAAAATTATAAGTATTCTTTGAATGTGATTTTGTATTGTAACAGCCAATGGCCGTATACAATAAATCTAATCTACTACTACTACAAACCCCACATTTATCCAGGTACTGGTCCCCAGTTTCATTAATAAAGTAAATGCACACTTGACTCTCCCTTACGACCAGATGTATGCTTGCACAGTATACATGCATTCACTGTAACATGTGAACAGGGCTTCTGTGTACTGGCACACTTGATTTTTTTAATTGAGCAATTCTCATTTTATATTCAACACTTGCACAGCTGAACATGTTATTGAAACCACACATTTACCCAGGAATTGTCCCTTGGGTGGGAGGGGGGCTCTTGGTAGTTGGTGATTCAGTCCTTAGGCAGGTAGACAGCTGGGTGGTGAACACACGTACTGACTCGTATGGTGACTTGCCTGCCTGGTGTGAAGGTAGCGGACATTACACTTGTTTTAGATAGGCTGGTAGATAGTGCTGGGGAGGAGCCAGTGGTCGTGGTGCATGTCAGCAACAATGATGTGGGGAAATGCAGTCGTGAGGTCCTGGAGGAGAAATTTAGGCTGCTGGGCAGGAAACTTAGGTCCAGGACCTCCAAGGTAGCTTTCTCAGAAGTGCTACCTGTTCCACACGCAGGGCTGGAGAGACAGGCACAGATCAGGAGTCTCAATGCGTGAATGAGACGATGGTGTAGGGGGGAAGGGTTCAAGTTTGTTAGGCACTGGGTTGCTTTTTGGAAAAAGAGGGAGCTGTACAGGTGAGACGGTCTCCACTTGTCCTGAGAAGGAACCAGGCTGCTGGTGCTTAAAATAAAAAAGGTGGCAGAGCAGTTTTTAAACTGAATATTGGGGGAAAGCCAACAGGAGATGAAAAGTCTCTGGTTCGGGTTGGCTCATCTCAGAGAGATGAGGGGGTACCTGTTGCTTTTCTGCAGGGAGGTGGATTGAAATTGTCCACTGAGACCATGGCTAGTGACATGGACTGCCTGACAAGGTCTCAAGATAGCAAGAGGAAGGTTGCAGGCTTAACTTGTATGGGAAATTATAGCTGTTTCTATACAAATGCTAGAAGTGTCCGAGGTAAAATCGGGGAGTTGGAGTGCTTGGTGTTGGAGGGAAAAATAGACATTGTGGGTATTTCAGAAACTTGGTGGGATGAGGAAAATCAGTGGGATACGGTGATTCCCGGTTATATATTATATCGGAAGGATAGGGGGGGAAGGGTTGGAGGTGGGGTGGCTCTGTATGTCAGAGAGGGTATAAAGTCCAGAAAGATCGAGAGGCTAAGAGAATTGGATTCGCTTCTTGAAGTTCTGTGGGTTGAAATAGGGGGGCCAAAAGGAAACTTAACACTGGGAGTTTGTTATCGCCCACCGGATCAAAAGATAGAGGAGGATTATAAAATGATGAATGAATTAAAGATAGCAGCTAGACAAAAACACTGTGTCGTAATAGGTGATTTTAACTACCCACACATTGATTGGGTCAATATGTGTTCTAGTCGAGAGAAAGAGATTGAGTTTCTAGACACTCTAAATGACTGTGCTATGGAGCAGATGGTCATGGAACCTACCAGGGGAGAGGCGATCCTTGATTTGGTCCTAAGTAACACTCAAGACCTGGTGAGAGATGTAAAAGTGATTGCACCGCTTGGGAACAGTGATCATAATGTTGTTGAGTTCAACATTTGTACAAATAGGGAATTGGCCAAAAAGACTCACACAACCACTTTTAACTTTAAAAGGGGTAATTTTTCTGATATGAGGGGACATGTGGGGAGGAAACTGAAGGGAAAAGTAGAAAGGGTCAAAACCATTGGGGAAGCTTGGAAACTGTTTAAAACTACAATTCTAGAAGCTCAAATAAAATATATTCCGCAGGTTAGGAAAGGCACAAACAGGTATAAGAAAAAGCCTACATGGTTAACAAACAAAGTAATGGAAGCTGTAAAAGGTAAAAAGGATTCCTTTAAGCGGTGGAAAGCTAGTCACAGTGAGGCTGATAAAACAGAACACAGGCTATGGCAAATAAAATGCAAGTCTGTGGTCAGGCATGCAAAAAGGGAATATGAGGAGCATATAGCAAAAAATGTAAAGACCAACAATAAAACTTTCTTCAAATACATTAGAAACAGGAAACCAGCCAGGGAGGCAGTGGGGCCCTTGGATGACCAAGGGGTAAAAGGAGTACTGAAGGATGATAGGGAAATGGCTGAGAAGCTAAATGCATTTTTTGCCTCCGTCTTCACTGTGGAAGATGAGAGGTGCTTGCCCACTCCAGAGCCGCTGAGTTCGGGAGGGGTGTTGAAAGACCTGAGTCAGATTGAGGTGACGAGAGAGGAGGTCCTAAAACTGATAAACAACTTAAAAACTGATAAATCACCAGGCCCAGATGGCATACATCCAAGAGTTCTGAAAGAACTCAATTGTGAACTTGTGGATCTCCTGACAAAAATATGTAATCTCTCCTTAAAATCAGCCTCCATTCCTGAGGACTGGAAGGTAGCTAATGTCACTCCCATCTTTAAAAAGGGTTCCAGAGGAGATCCGGGAAATTACAGGCCTGTCAGTCTGACGTCGATACCGGGTAAATTGGTGGAAACCATTATTAAGGAAAGAATTAGTAGGCACATAGATGAACAAAACCTATTGAGGCAGACTCAACATGGGTTCTGTAAGGGAAGATCTTGTCTCACTAACCTGTTAATGTTCTTTGAGGGGGTGAACAAACATGTGGACAAGGGGGATCCAATAGATATTGTTTACCTTGACTTCCAGAAAGCTTTTGATAAAGTTCCTCATCAAAGGCTCCTAAGCAAGCTCAAAAATCATGGGATAAAAGGACAAGTCCTTTTATGGATCAAAAACTGGCTAATTAATAGAAAACAGAGAGTGAGTATAAATGGGCAGTTCTCCCAGTGGAGGGGTGTAAGCAGTGGGGTACCACAGGGATCAGTACTTGGTCCACTGCTTTTTAACTTGTTCATTAATGATTTGGAGTTGGGAGTAAGCAGTGAAGTGGCTAAATTTGCGGATGATACGAAGTTGTTCAGGGTGGTGAAAACCAGTGAGGATTGTGAGGCACTCCAAAGGGATCTGTCAAAGTTGGGCGAGTGGGCGTCAACATGGCAAATGGGGTTCAATGTGGCCAAGTGCAAGGTGATGCACATTGGAGCCAAAAATCCTAACTATAAATACACGTTGAATATAAATCAATGTTGCGACCTCATTTGGAATACTGTGTGCAGTTCTGGTCACCACACCTTAAAAAGGATATTATAGCTTTAGAAAAAGTGCAGAAAAGGGCAACTCGAATGATAAAAAGGGTTGGAACACTTTCCCTATGAGGAACGGTTAAGGCGCTTAGGGCTCTTTAGCTTGGAGAAACGACGACTGAGGGGTGACATGATTGAGGTTTATAAGATTATGCATGGGAAAGAGCAGGTAGAGAAAGAGGTACTTTTCTCCCTTTCTCACAATACAAGAACCCGTGGGCACTCCATGAAATTGCTGAGCGGTCGGGTTAGAACGGATAAAAGGAAGTACTTCTTCACCCAAAGAGTGATTAACACTTGGAATTCACTGCCACAGGAAGTGGTGGCAGCTACAAGCATGGACGGCTTCAAAAGGGAATTAGATAAGCATATGGAGCAGAGGTCCATCAGTGGCTATTAGCCACAAGGTATAGATAGGGACTCTGGGGCAAGTGATGCTCTGTCATCTTGGTGCTTGGGGGGGGTCAACAGTGGGAGGGCTTCTAATGTCCTGGCCCCACTGGTGGACCTCCTGATGGCACTGGTATTTCTGGCCACTGTGTGATACAGAGTGTTAGACTGGATGGGCCTTTGGCCTGATCCAACATTGGCGTCTCTAATGTTCTTATGTTTTAATTTGTAAAATGAACACTTGTTGACTTTTCCTTAGAAACAAGTTTATGTGCGTACTTGCAGGATGTATGTGCATTAACTGTAACATGTGACCAATGCTCCCTCTAAGCTGTGGAGTCTTGTGAGCAAAAATTCTACTTTGTGAGCTATCGATGTTAAAGTTGTGAGTGAGCGATTTGGCTCCTGTATGAATTAGCTTGCTCTGGAGCCATCCTTCCTGCGCTAAGGCAAACAATGTGTGAGCCGGGGGCTATTAAACTGTGAGCTAGCTCACACTAACTCAGCTTAGAGGGAACACTGCATGTGACCAGGACTTCTGTCAGCCCAGACTGAGGCCATTTCTGTTGGAATATGCAAGATCTATAGTGCAGCCTTATGAAGAAGATCTGAAAATCATCCTACAAGGGGACAGCTGAAGGAGTTGTAGTTAGCATAGCTAAACGAGGGACTTTCCACTTTTTCAAATTGTGTCCTTGCTGTCTCCTGATTGGCTCTTCTGGAGACTTCCTACACCTATAGAGCCTTCTGTTCCTTTTTGTTCCTTTTTATAGCAGTTGGACTGGTTAGTTTAGGCTTTCTCTCTGCATGTTATAGAAGAACAAAATAAACCTACTTATTTTCCTCTAAACAGTCAGTGCTCCACTTTCTTTGTATATTTAACCTCTGCCAACAATTTCTTCACTCATTCTTTCTACATCTGTGGAGGCTGGTTCAATAAAAAAAGAATCAGCATTACTAGGGATGATTTTGCATTTCTCAGTCCTGAGGCTTCATCCCCAAAGTCCCTGTTTCAATTTTCTTTCTCCCTTGTGTGAGTTGAACTTGATATTCTTTAGTTTTGTGTCATTTTCTGTTTTCTTTCACTACATTTTTCCTCATAAAATGCATCTTGCAGCATTATTTGTGTGTCAGTAAATAAACACATACATGGTATTTATCTGTAATGATAGTGTATTTATGTGTACATCATTTACATGTGTATCGATTGTATACATTGCAAGTATAAATACCATCAAATGTGCATATATTTAACCCTTTAAGGTGTGTAAAGAATATAAGAAAATCTACAAAACCAATACCAGAAAGCGGAAAATAGAAACAGTTGACAAAAATATTGGTTATAAAAAATGAAATTGGGAACATTCACACATTTCTATGTACTGTCCAGTTTGTACATCTTAATAAATGAATCAATTCTGT
This sequence comes from Gekko japonicus, assembly GCF_001447785.1. Classification (NCBI taxonomy): domain Eukaryota; kingdom Metazoa; phylum Chordata; class Lepidosauria; order Squamata; family Gekkonidae; genus Gekko; species Gekko japonicus. The sequence goes on from NW_015163137.1 coordinate 66,687, forward strand.
TGTACACATTGCATTATACAAGTGAGCTATATATTCTGTGACAGCACATCCTGAAATGGAAATGAGATAAGCCAAGCATCCCAGAATTTGCCCGAGCTTGTCAGCATTATCTAAGCGTCAGTTCATAAGCATATATATCTGCAATAGATGGTTAACTGAGTAGGAGGTTTGTCTTGTAGTCTTAGGCAGAGCAACTCCAGTCTAAGATCATCAGAATCAATGGGTTTAGACTGAAACAACTTTGTACATAAATGCACTGTTTATGCAATGTGTTTAGACCTGTTCACAAGTCATGATGAATGCATGTACAACCAGCCTGTGCACGTGTACCTCTGTTTGTAAGAAACAGCCAAAATGAATTCACTTTATAAATGAAGACAGGGTCCAGTACCTGGATAAATGATGGGTTTAAATCATACACTGAGCTGTACATCCATTGGACATAACATGAGAATTACTCAACACGCACATAAAGAAAAAAATGTGTATAATGTAGCTGGATTGTATGCACATTCATTGTAACTTGTAAACACACATTTTGTGACCACTAATGTATTTATTTAAATGTTCATACCTCACATTTCCCTTGCGGCTCACAGAGACTTACAGCTCCTGAATTAAAACATATAAAATCAAAACCCCTAAATCCTATTAAAAGCTCTCAAAGATTATATGACTTTACAACACCTGCAAAAAAAAAAATGTCTAAAGGTGAGACTTCCCACACTTTCTCAGCAAGCCTATTTCACAAGGTGGGAGTCACTACAGAAAAAGACAGACTCTAGCAGATGCCAAATAGGGGGAACAATTTGCCCAATCCTAAAACAGTTCGCCTAAATACATCCTTGATAGTGCTGAGTTACACTCTTCTAAGTCTCTTGAAGTCAGTGGACTTAAGGATGTGATGATGTTTAAGGTCCCTGACCTGGATTATCAAGGCTAGCCTGATCTCATCAGCTCTTGGAAGGTAAGCAGGGTCAACCTTTCTTAATACTTGGAATGGAGAAGACCAAGAAAGTGCAGAGCCTCTATGGCGGGGCAGGCAATGACAAACCACTTACATTTGTCACTCTCCTTGAAAACCCTGCAGGGTCACCATAACCCAGCTGCAATTTGATGGCGCTTTCCACTGCCAATGCAGTTTAGGAGTGCCCTGTGAGAGTGTTACAGAAAGAGACTGAGAAGCAGTTTCCCCTTTAAGCTGAGTTACTGTGAGCTAGCTCACAGTTTTTTAGCCTCTGGCTCATGCATTTTTGTTTTAGCTCAGGAAGGATGGCTCCAGAGCAAACTAATTTATGCAGTAGCCAAATCGCTCACTCACAACTTTAATGCCAGTAGCTCACAAAGTAGAATTTTGCTTGCAGGACTCCACAGCTTAGAGGGAGCATTGCTCCCAAGTCAAATGGTGCTTCTTCAGTAGGTAGCCAAGTTGTATGGTGTGGATGGAGAGTCAAAGCTCTTCCTACATCACTAGACATGTTCACTGTAATTTGCAACCTTTCATAAAGATGTTGCACCTTTTTATGCTTTCCAATAATGGAATGAGCTCTTTTCACAGGAGGAGATTGTGATAATATCTTTGCTTTGGCTGGGGAGGAGAGCCACACGTGTAAAATGTGCAAGCTGTGTGATCAGAGAAAAGGTGGCTGCACCTAACTGTGAAGAAGCAATTAATTCTGCAGAGTTTAATTAAACCCCACTTAATAAGTAAACATTCTGTGAGTGTTTACTTTGGCATTCTTAGTATAGCCTCAATTTACTGGAACATGAACAGTGTGTGAATCTGGTGCTCCGTTGCGAAGGCACCAATATTGAGCTCTTTGGGTATGCAGGGCATAATCCAGTCACAGTTAAGCATGTTAAAGTTCAGCTAATTCCAGTGAGAAAACTGAGAATCTCTCTCAGCTTAACCTAACAGAGTTGTTGCTGTAAGGATAAATAAGGAGGAGGGGAGAGCTCTGTTGTAGCCTGCTTTAAGTTCCCATTGTGGAGAAAAAAGGTAAAGGTAAAGGTTCCCTTGCTCGAAAGCCAGTCGAATCCGACTCTAGGGTTGCGGTGCTCATCTCCGTTTCAAAGCCGAAGAGCCAGCGCTGTCCGAAGACATTTCCGTGGTCGTGTGGCCGGCATGACTAAACACCAAGGCGCACAGAATGCTGTTACCTTCCCACCGAAGTGGAACCTATTTATCTATTTGCAATTTCTTGCTTTCGAACTGCTAGGTTGGCAGGAGATGGAACTAGAGACGGGAGCTCACTCTGTCATGCGGCACCCGGGTCTCGAACTGCTGAACTACTGACCTTCCACAGCCTGCAGTTCAGCGTCTTAACCACTTGAGCCACCACAGCTCCAAGAGAAAAGAAAAAAAGAGGGATATAAATACATAAATATGTGATACGTTTACTTCCCAGCCAGTGTTTTCACTCAACATCACCTAACACCCCCTTCTTAAGTGGCTTTTCTCCATGCAGGGCCAATGGTCTTCAACACAATCATTTCAGTCCAAGGGGACCCTTGCTCAGTTCTGACCAGTGGAAAATCTGGTTGGATCCAACCCATAATGATCAATGTGACATAATTAACAGTGCAACACTATGCAGAACAACTTCTGTCTAAGCCCACTGAAACCCTGGGGATGGTGGTTGGATATGGGAATAGCAGACAGTCTGATCTGGTAAATACTTACTGATGAGATTAAGAAGTCTTTGCTTACTGGTGTGAATTTAGGGTTGCCAGGTCCGACTTGGCTGTCAGTGGGAGGCCTCCAAGTTCCTCCTTGGAAGATCTCCTGGTTGACGGTGGCACTCAGATGGGGCTTCTCGGGGGTGGGGCTTCCCCGCTGGCCAGCTGGGCCATGGCAGATTGCCCCCCCCAATAAAAATTGGGAGATTCCCTAGCCCCACCAGGGGGATGGCAACCATGTGAATTCAATTTCTGGACAAGGCCTTTTCTGCCCCTGGCAACCTATTCACTCCTAGCTTGATTCTGACTGTCCATCTCTATTTTGTATTTTTGGCTTGCCATACTCCTTTACTTGAGTGCAAACCCCCCACTACATAGAATGGCTGTGCTTCTAAACCCTCTTTGTTATTGCTTTTGGTCTTAAATCACTTATATTTGTAATACTATCCTTAGTGAACTCTGAACTGCAAATATGTACTGAACATACTTAATATGCTAGCTGCACTTCTGATTCTAAGTTTTAAACCATGATTCATGTTGAAAATGTTATTATTATATTTGATGTCTGATCTGTTTAAATTTTTCAATAAAAATTATTTCTAAAAAAAGAAATGCAGGTCTTGATGGCAGGGACAGGGAGAAAATGGAAGAGTTATGGTAGCACAATAGGGTTGCCAAGTCCATCTTCCACCCCCAGTGGGAGGACTTTGGGGGTGTTCCTGGAGGGGGCGCGGCATCCCCGACGTGATGACATCACATTGGGGACGTCTGCCCCCCCCCCGCACGCCAGATCTCCAGAAACGGCAGTTCCCGGCACTTAAAGGAGCCAGTGTTTCCCTTTTAAGTGCAGGAGCCGGCGTTTCCCCTATAAGAGCAGCCGCGTTTCCCTTCTAAGTGCACGAAGCTGGCATTTACCTGCAAGCCTGAACTCAAGCGGAGATCGAGCTTGGGAGGAAACACTTCTCTGTAGTTATGTATGGTAACTAACCAGAGAGAAGTGGCCACCATGATAGTAAGGTCATTATAACCAGTTAACTAAGACACAAACATAGCTGCAATGCTAAGGAAGGAAGCAAAACCAGGAAATGTATCTCTTGTTATACAAATGACACTCATTTTGCTCCACACTCATTCCATTTTTCTGAATCAAGTGTTCCATTCCACGTCTTTGTGATAATCCAATGCAGAGTTCTGTGAAAACTTTGTGTGGCTATGTACACAATGTGCATTTGTATGTCGATTTTATATGTTTCATACATAGTCAATACAATCTGTACTTCCATTGTGCTTCCTAACAATGCTATCTATTCAAATGAGCATCCAATCAGGGAAGAATTTAGAAGCATCCCGAGATTTCTCGTAAACCTGGTAGACAGCTGGATGATGTTCAGCCAGTCACTCTCTCACAACCAAACTTCCCTCATAGAATTGTTGTGAGGACAAAATCATATACATTATTCTGAAGGGAGAACTATTTATGCCACTGTAATATTTCTCAGCCATATCTGTGAAAAACAAGGTGGCACATGTTTGTTCTGAAAAGGGCACCAGCCCTTAACTTGAGTTTATTTGTACAGAAGAGGGAAGACCTGGGTGTTCGACTCCTATAGCCATAAGCAAAGACAAACACAGAAAGCTGTAAACAGAGAAAAAATCTGTCAGCTATCTAAAAACATTTACAAAATAAGAGTAGCAAAGTTTGCAACCCTCTCCTGTTTACAAGTTTAAATTTGAAGTATATCAACAAGGGTACTCTTAAATTAGCCTGCTATTTGACTATGACAGTTCTCATATATATATATAATATATAATTAGGGTTGCCAGGCTCCAGGTGGTAAATACAACAAACAACAAACACTGTGACATGAGTGATAAGAACATTTAGTAAAGATCATGTTGTATAATGAATCAAACTTTATGTAAGTGACTGATGCATCTTAGTATTTTCCCGTATTTCCATGATGTTTAGTGCTTTCATGCCAATAAAAGTTTTGTGTATTGTTGTTGAATCAAACTTTACAAAATTACAAGGAAAAGTTCATCATACTCTCAATAAAACTTTACAAAATTACAAGTAAAGTACATCATACTCAATTACAAGGAAAGTCCATCATACTCAATGAGCACCCGGATATAAACTCATTTCATCCCAGTCTTCCTCAGGAGTAATCCTATTGTATTATGTTTATGCAGAAAATCTTTTATACACTGCGTACTTATCACATTTTGTTCGTATAATTTTCTTATAAAATTGTTCTGTTATATTTTTTTCCTCTTGTAAGTTATATTTTTCTTCTTCTTTTTCATTTCTTAGTCCTTTAATTATCTTTCCCCCCTTTCTTTTCTTAACTTATAGGCCAACCAGCAAGAGGGTTTATTTGCATTTTTGAAATAGAACTGCTTGGTATATTCTATCCTTTTTGCAATTTCTTGTGTTAATATTAAGTTGAGTTGATGTTGTAGTAGATTTAACTTTAACTTTATTCCTGTGTGATCTAGATTTCCCTTCATTTTATCTTCTTCTTTTTAAATTTGTTTTTCCAAGTTAGTATATTGCTCAGCTTTCTGTTTTTTCTTCCATACATCTTGGTTGAGGCACCATTCTCTTAGGAAAGCTTTGAATGCATACCAAAGTATATCTATTGGAGTTTCTGGTTGTATATTTATTTTGAAGAATTCTTGAATCTCTACTTTATGGTTTTTTAAAAATAAATTACTCATCTCGTAGTAAATTTTTATTCATCGACCACCTATTCTTTTTAGATATTGCCTGTAGTGTTAACAGTATTGGATTATGGTCAGCAAATGTGTTGGTCAATATCTTTATTTCTATTATATCTTTAACCATAGCTGTTGAAATCCAGACCATGTCTATCCATGACCATGAATTGTGTTGGGAAGAGTAATAGGTATAGTCTTTCTTATTATTATATGGCCAAGTAGTGGGACTAAAAATAAACTAAAAAGAACAAACATCATAACTAAAAACTGTACCCAGAAGGAAAGAGATCAAATTTAAAAAAAAATTACAACGGAAATAGCTAAAAAAGTGAAATATCTAGGTATTGTGATATCCAACAGAAATAATACTCTGATAGAAGATAACTATATAAAATTATTGAATGATATTAAGAGAGATTTCCAGAAATGGAAAGAGTTAAATCTGTCACTTATGGGGAAAATTGCTACAATAAAAATGAATATCCTCCCTAGATTCCTCTTCTTAGCACAAAACATACCAATTTTGAGAAACCAAAATGTTTTTAAAGAGCTAGACAAACTATGTAGAAGATTTGTATGGCATAATAAACCAGCTCGTATACAATGGAAGATTCTTCAAGATAAGAAAGAAAGAGGAGGTCTGGGAATACCTAACTGGAATTTATATTATAAAGCACCAGCCATGGGATAAGACATGGGTAAGACTGGTTGACATTAGAAAACAGAAGACTTTTAAGTTTAGAAGGTCATAATCTAGCTATGGGATGACAAGCATACATTTGGTACGGAAAAGAAAAAATACATAGTAATTCAACAACATACTGTACGCGGTGCCTTAATAAAAGTATGGCAGGAAATAAAAGGATGTTAATATAATAATATACCCAAATGGGTATCCACATTGGAAGCCTTTATAAAACCTACATTACTTTCAAAAGAAAAAAATAGAGACCTATGAAACGCTATTAGATAAGAACGATACTTTGAAAACTCAAGAAGAACTAAATATGCGAAATATTAAATTAACCTGGTGGGAAAACACTCAATTAAACTCTAGATATAATAAAGACAAACAGACTGGTTGGCGAGAAACAAAAACTGACTTAGACAAAATCTGGTTGTCCTCTAGCGACCCTCTCTTGGTTTTTTCAGCCACCAGGTGGTGGCTGGAGATCTCCTGGGATCACAACTGATCTCCAGGAAACAGCTATCGGTTTACTTGGAGGGTGGACTGTATGGCATTATACCACACCGAAGTCTCTCCCCACCCCAAACCCCACCCTCCTCAGGCTCCACCCCAAAATCTTTAGATATTTTCCAACCCAGAACTGGCAACCCTATAATATAATATAATATACAACACCATAAAATGAAGTGTGGGGAGGGGTTCTACAGTTAATATTGACTTCCTTCTATGTAATGAAAAGCATTCAGAACTCAAAATATGAATGTGACACAGAATAACTAGAGTTTCTGGCCTGTGGTTTCCCCCTCAGGGTCCCGTCTCCACCTGCTAACTTATATTGTAGCAAGAGTAGGTACTGGAATTCAGCTTGGGCATTGGATCTGGCGATATCGGATTGTGAGGGCATAGTAAATTATGAATTTTCTCACTTAGTTCCCAAGTTGCACAAGTACACAATTATTATTTAGAATAAACTCCTCCAAGAGCCGAGTCATTATTTCAAATGGCACCATCCATCACTGCATTCTTTAATAAGGCTGCTTTGGTATGCCGGCTGTTTTCCTGTAGAATTTATGCTTTAAAAAAAAGTAGACAATCTATGCCACATTTATCTGAAGTGCATCCCCCTGAGGCTGAAAAGGAATGTAAAACTCTCTCTGCTACCATTTCTCATTTCTCAAATCTTTTAGCCTAACTCTCTCCCAAGCCCATTTCTATGTCACTCCATGTTCAGTCTGTCTTGTTTTCTGTACATTTTAAAATTGTGCATGTGCTAGATACTCTGCATGGCAATTTTGTCCTCTTTGAATGACTACAAATTAAATTCAAATTGTACAAACAGAATTAGGGAGGAGCAGCTATTCCCTGTTTCTGTTCCTTTTTTATAGTCTTTTATGTGGTTTCAGTTCTTTCTGCTGCTGGCTTTGTAGATGCATTTGTTTTGTATAGTGATTGTATGCTCAGATGCATGAAGAGGACTTCTAAGAAGACTGACCCCAAATGAACCTTTGCATAACAGCAGACATATTGTAAAATCTGTACTTTTGTTATCCCATCTTTCTTCCAAGGAGCTCAGGGCGGCTGCAAATGGCAACGTCAGAGAAACAAAGCGGGTGTGGAACAAGGTATAATCGTGTTTCGGTTATTCCTGGTGCCGCTTTTGGTAGCTGGACCGGACCTTGAACACACCCATGAACAAGTGACGCTGCCTTATACTGAATCAGACCCTTGGTCCATCAAGGACAGTATTGCCTACTTGTAAGGTAGCCAACCTCCAGGGGACACCTGGAGATCTCCCGCTTGATCTCCAAACGACCAAGATCAATTCCACAAAGGAAAATGGCTGCTTTGGAGTGTGGACTCCAGGGGCATTGTACCCTGATGCGGCCCCTCCCCCACACACCTGTCCTCCCCAGGCTCCACCCCCCAAAATCTCCAGGAATTTCCCAACCAAGAGCTGGCAACCCTACTTAGTCAGATTGGCAGTGGCTATCCAGGTTCTCAGGCTGAGATCTTTCCCATCACCTCCTGCCTGGTCCTTTTAACTGGAGATGCCGGGGCTTGAACCGGGGACCTTCTGCATGCCAAGCAGGTGCTCCGCCACTGAGCCATGGATGTTCCCCAGTAGGTCTGCTAACAAAGCAGTTGAATGCCATCTACTGAATCTGAACTTTGAGTGATGGAGCTCAGTATTGTCTACTTGGACTGGCAGCAGCTCTCCAGGGTCTCAGGTTGAGGTCTTTCCCATCACCTCCTGCCTGGTCCTTTCAACTGGAGATGCCGGGGATTGAACCAGGGACCTTCTGCATGCCAAGCAGGTGCTCTTCCGCTGAGCCACGGCCCGTCGTCTTGAGCTACTATGGTGCCGAAGGAGCCCTCTCATGAAACAGAAATCTCAGGGAGATGGAAAAGCAGAGCTGACGTTGTCCCCCAGGCATCTGAGACCCCCAAGATAACAGGGAGATCTGACGTAGCCTTTGTGTTCCACCCATTTCCCCAGTGCTGAGAGTTCCCAATTTGCTATTCTTTGATGCCACTTTGCATGCAACTGATGTACAAACAGGCATCGGTTTTCACCAGAATATCATTAGAACATAAGAAGAGCCCTGCTTGATCAGATCAGTGATGGTCCATCTGGTCCAGCATCCTCTCTTACACGGTGGCCAACCAAACAAAGTTTGGCGCCTTTGAGACCAACAAAGTTTTATTCAAGGTATAAGCTTTCATGTGCACACATATTCCTTCAGATACAATGAAATGGAAGTTACCATGGTGGCCAACCAGTTCCGCTGGAGGGCCAACAACAGGTAATTGAGGCCAAGACCTTCTCCTGATGTAGTCCCCTGGCTCTGGCAAGAACGGCAGAGGCCCTGCCATCTCTGTTACAGTAAAAAACTCAGCTTCAATGACTTTGAGGCCCACAGACTTCGATGAGCGCTGTCAATGTAGGGTTAGAATAAAGTTTAGGAATACTTGTGGCCCGGGATGCACTAAAGTCTGCATCACAGGCGAATTGCTCAGCGAACATGGGCGAGACAACCTGTCGTGGGCCCTCGACCTGGCTAGACGGAGCTCTCGCACACTCTGCCTGCTCAACAGCCACAACAACAACAACAACACCCCAGCAAGTGAGGCAAAAAGTATCTTGCACAAAAGGAGCGAGTCAGACGGGACCAGCCAGGTGGTGTTCTTCTGTGGTGTGATGGAGAGCGCCGACCCTTTCCAGGGAACTGAGCGCGTGGAACGCTACAGGAAACCCAAGGAACTGGTGAGTCATGGTACGACAGAACGCACGAGGCCATAAATGATGGCTTGCGTGTACCTGAGAGGAAGTTCCGTCCCCAGCTCTTGAAAGTGGCCCCAATATGTTTTCTACTGGATAAGGAATTGGGCCTAATTGGCTGCTTTGGCAGAGAAAGATGACGGGAAGAAAATGGATTCATTTGGTGCTGTGGGAGAGTTTTACAGATACCACGGACTGCCAAAGAGACAGTTCTGGGTCAAATCACATTTGGGTCTCTCTAGACGTTAAAGGGGGTTGCAGTGACTCGAGGTTAAGACGCTGAGCTGCAGACCAGAAGGTCTGTAGCTTGGTAGTTTGAGACCCAGGTGCCACGTGACGGAGTGAGCTCCCGTCTCTGGCCCCAGCTCCTGCCCACCTAGCAGTTCGAAAGCAAGAAACTGCAAGTGAATAAATAGGTACCGCTTCGGTGGGAAGGTAACAGCGTTCCGTGCGCCTCGGCGTTTAGTCATGCCGGCCACGTGACTACGGAAACATCTCCAGACAGCACTGGCTCTTTGGCTTGGAAACGGAGATGAGCACCGTCCCCTAGAGTCAGATTCGACTGGCTTTCGAGCAGGGGAAACCTTTACCTTAACCCTTTTTTAGAAGCTAAAACGTTGAGGCGCTCATGCTTTGTTTACATGAGGAGGAGACAAGAGTCACTGGAAAAGACAATAATGCAAGGAAATGTTGAAGGGAGCAGGAACAGAGCGTGACTGGCTGGAGGCCCTCCAGCGAGCTTCAGGGAAGAAGGGCAATTGGCACTCGCTTCTCTCCCGTCCTGGTCTGATATGTTAACTGTTACACCCCAATAGGGCTCAAACACCTAACAGCGGGCCACCTCATAGACAAAAGGAAACATGGGTCTCCCCGTCAGCTTTTGTGTCAGGAGCAGCCTTGGTATGTCTTATGATGCGTAACACAGCTGTCCTTAGAGTTGCCAGCCTCCAGGTGGTGGCTGGAGATCTCCTGGGTTTACAACTGATCTCCAGGCGACAGAGGCCAGTTCCCCCCCGAGCTGAATACTGGATGGGGCGGGATATAAATCCCAAAATAAATAAAATAAATAAATAAATTAATAAAGGTAAAGGTTTCCTTGCTCGAAAGCCAGTCAAATCCGACTCTAGGGTTGTGGAGCTCATCTCCGTTTCAAAGCTGAAGAGCCAGCACTGTCCGAAGACATTTTCGTGGTCATTTGGCCGGCATGACTAAACTGCTAGGTTGGCAGGAGCTGGAACTAGAGATGGGAGCTCACTCCATCATGCGGCACCCGGGTCTCGAACTGCTGAACTACTGACCTTCCACAGCCTGCAGTTCAGCGTCTTAACCACTTAAGCCACCGCAGCTTTCTGGTATCTTATATTAATTGAATCAGATCATCTCTGCCCTCTACCATCCATATCATACAGGATTGTCCACTCTGACAGGCTGTGACTCTCTAGACTTTCAGGAAGGGACTTCCCTAATAAATCCGACTTGTGAGCAGAGACTGAACCCAAGACCTTCTGCGTGCAAAGTATTTCCTCTATCACTGAGCCAAAGCCCTGTCTGATGATATGAAGGTGCAACTTCTGCTGAGTCAGTCGACCCTGTGTTGTCCACCTGACCTTATGACGTCTGGCAGCAGCTGTCCAAGGTCAGATCAGGATCTTTACCAGCCTTGCTTCCCAAGATCATTATAAACCGAAGCCTCTACGGATGGAATCGGGAATCTTCTGCATGTCAAGTGTGTGCACTTTCTCAGCTTTGAGGCCCCGTGCAATTAGTCAGTTAAAAGACAGGCAATTAATCAATGCAAAATTCTTCATCAGTTGGCAGACTAGTATCTATTCATGAGAGTCGCTTGCAAGAGGCATCGTGCGTCGGGAGAATGCAGCATTCAAATTGGCACTTATTCCATCCGTTCAGTATACAAAATATCCAACCAGCCACAGGGGGAAAAGTGACTATGAAAAGCTATTTTCAGGAACAGCTGGGGATTACCGGGTTTAAGTGTTTATCCAGTACGAAACCAAGAGAGATAATTTTTTAAATGCACAGGATTAAGATTTGCATTCATAAAATTGCACAGAATGGGATTTTGTTCAAAGTGCCCCATGAGATCTTTGGGGGGGGGGGGGGGGGGGAGAGAAGAATGATTTTTAAAAAGTCTCTAATCTTTTCAAAAAGTTTTGTGCAGAAACACATAAAACCTGTGAGGGTCAAATAGGGTTGCCAGTCCCCAGGTCCCAGCAGGGGTTCCCCCAGTTTTTGGGGCTTCAGTCCACCACCGGCCAGCTGGCTGACAGGGAAACCCCACCCCCAAACAGCCACGTCCCTATGCAACATCCCATATGTGATGACGTCACCCAAAAGTGACATCATCATGTTGGGGGCATCGTACAGGATGCTCTGGTTTGAGGTCAAAACTCTATGGTAAATTTGCCCTAAAACCATAAAGTTTTAACCTCAAACCAGAGCATCACCATGCAGTGTTGCTGACATGACTTCCGGATGACATCGTGTCTGAGAGGTCCTGGAACAACTCCCAAATCCTTCCACTGGCATGGCAAGGGGATCTGCCAACCCTAGGGTCTAAGGGAACAATGAGGGCACTGTCAGGGATGTACGTCTGTATTGTATGTAGGGATGTATTGGGGTTGGAGCCTGGGGAGGGCTGGGTTTGGGGAAAGGAGGGACCTCAGCAGGGTACAATGCCATAGAGTCCACCCTCCAAAGCAGCCATTTTCTCCAAGTGAACTGATTTCTGTAAGCAGGAGATGAGTTGTAATTCTGAGAGATCTCCATGCCTCACACAGAGGTTGGCCAACCCTATGGGAATGCCATTAAAGGGAAAGCATTCCACAGCAGGTGGGGTGTGGCTTGCTATCCCTTAGCCTAAATTATTTCAGTTTTGTGGGGCAGGTTGTTGGTTTTGGTATGTAGGGTTAGATCCAGCCAACTTTTTACTTCTGTCTGACTCAGTTCCCCTCCTTCTTACACACGCTGTTCTACACGGTCATGCAAGTCACCAGAATAGCTTCTTTTTTATCCCCTCCTCCCTCCCACAACAGCAGAAGAAACTGTTTGGATCCAACCAATAGGCTTCATGGTCTTTATGTATTGTACATTTCACTCATTATAAATTGGAAAACTTAAGTCAGTTGCGTCAAAGAGCTCTCTATATAATGTTTTCCTTTGTAGAGGGAAAGTAGTAAAAAAATGGGATTGTGTGTAAGTGCTGTCAAGTCGCTTCCAATTTATGGCAGACCTATGGATTAATGACCTCCAAAACATCTGATTGTTAACAGCCTTGCTCAGGTCTTGCAAACTTTGGGCTGTGGCTTCCTTGATTGTGTTCATCCATCTTGTGTTGAGACTTCTTATCTTGCTGCCTTCAACGTTTCTTAGCATTATTGTCTTTTCCAATGAGTCTTGACATCTCATAATGTGACCAAAGTATGATAGCCTCAGTTTGGTCATCTTAACTTCTAGAGAGAGTTCAGGTTTGACTTGATCTAGAACCCACTTATTTGTCTTTTTGTCAGTCCATGGTATCTGTCAAACCCTCCTCCAATACCACATTTCAAATGAATTTTAAAAATTATAAATGTATTAAATATTTTTAAAAGAATACCAAAACATGAACCCCTATACATTACTGCCATCAAACCTCTCTGGTCCGACAACTCTCACTTGGACCGCAGTACATCCCTGTCTCCTCTACTAATGGGCTATCCCTGAGAATCAAATCAAAAAATTCCATTCATCAGAACAAGGGAGAAAACAGATGACACGTCTCAACCTACTTATGCCATTGTTGTTACTGAAGGCTCTAGCAGTGTATATAACTGCACAGACACCGTGTACTCACAAGACATCCCAGAAGCACTTCTGGTTGTGGAGTAGACACAGTATCACATCCTACCGAGGTTAGGCATTCCATAGCTTCTCCTCAGGAACAAGAACAGACACCACAGTGGTATCATGACAAAGTCCCTTACCCTTCTCCTCTCCTGCCATTGCTGTTATTCCAATGTCAATCCAATGAGTATACATTACTTTTGGTGTAGTAGTGAATGAATCTGGTTTGGTTGGAGAGAGTATGCTGCAGTAAGCTAAGCAGGCTGTATATCTGGTGAGTTCATTAGTGGGAGAACACCAGAAAAGCCCATTGCACATCCCATAACAAAAGAAAGGTGGGATGTAAATGTAACAAAGCTAAAAACATCTAGGGATGTTTGGGCTTGTTATGCATGCTTCATTTTGCTTCCCAATGGTGGCTAGCACTTCGTTATGGAGATATTTTTCAATTTCTCACCCTTGCTGTTTTGAGTTAAAAAATATTGCATTTTAATTTCACTCCTGCAATCAAACCAGTGATTCTTTATTTTCACACCATTTTCTGTCTCCTTACAGTAGTTTCCCCCTTATAATAATGTATGCCATTTTCAATGTTATTTGTGCATCACTAGATCAAGATTGCAAGCTGCATATCATATATGTAAATGATAGTGTGTGTAGAATCTGCATCGAAATTGTGCAGCTTGAACAAATGACACAGAAGTGACACAGCATTGCCACAGTGCCGCTTCTGGGCACGTAACTGGAAATGATGCCAAGGCATTGTGTGCTAGGGAAGGCAGCTGGAGGCTGAGCTTGGCCTCAGGAGCTGATGGGTGGGGGTCTTAGGGGGCTGCTACAGTGTACAGGTCCCCTTGACTTCGCTACTCTTCTTTCAGGTGATGTTTCTGATTCCTCAGTTCCATGAACTCAGATTCCAAGTATGAGTTTATGGACCACCCAGTAGGGTTCAAGACAACGCCCTGCTTCAAAGTTATGGACATAATTTTCCACAGGGGGCCATTTCAGCTCAGGGAAAGGGTGGAGAGAAGGTGGGAGCCCCCTCCTTCCCTCCGCATCACTGTTGTGAGTCAAACAGGCTTAAAAAGTGACGTTTCCTGCAACTGCTGTGTCGCTGAGGTGAAAGCAAGTTGGGCCGGGGAACCCCAAAAACAACTTGTAAAAAACAACAATGTGGAGTGTGGGTTGGCCCTCAGTCATAACCAAGTAGAAATGTGTTGCTGCTCTGAGAATATCTATGGAAAAGTGGGGTATAAATTTCAAAGATATGATGCAATTCAAGAGCTTTGGCTCCATTATTTTAATCCAGTCAGACCGAGGCAGCATCGAGTTGACACAACATTCTTGAGCTCACTGCAAAATGCAAAACTGTTAATAGCTAAGCTGATTGAAGCTACAGTTTTTACTTTGCCTCATAAAAAATCTCAGCGGGGGAAAAGATTACTTAAACACCTTTCCACAATCTATATATCTAATTTCCAACAGAGGGCGCCGTGTGAGGATACTTATTTCCACTAACAAGAAGCTCCCTCTGAAAAAAAGAAGAAGAAGAAGCTCACTCTGCCCCAACAGCTTTTCCTACATAGTCAGTATACTTCCTGTGTCTGCAGAAAAATCCAAGAAGTAAAAAAATCCCTTCAGGGATGGCTGAATCCCCCCAAATACCTTTTGAAATGGCCTCTGCAGGGATCTAACTCCAGGCATCAATGGTGAGAGAGAGATTAGAACGTTCGGGGAGGGAGGCTTCTAACTGGCTCTGTGAGTCAAAGGGTGGGGGAAGGGCCCTTTCTAGGCCTCTTTTGGCCTTTCAAGGAGGGAGGGAGGAAGGAAGGGAGCCTTGGGGCCAGACCTCACAAGAGTTGCCAGTGCCAGTTTGGGGGATTTCTTGAGATTTTGTGGCGGGCTGGGTTTGGGAAGGGAGAGGCCTCAGCTGGGTATAATGCCACAGAGTCCACCCTTCAAAGCATCCATTTTCTCCATGGGAAGTTATCTCTGTAGTCTGGAGATGAGCAGTAATTCCAGGCATCCCCAGGTCCCACCTGGAGGCTGGCATCCCTAGGTAGCACCCTCTGGGTGACTTGATACCACCTGATTTGCATGATTCAAGTAGGCCCAGCTGCTTGCTACGGTTCATCAGCAGCCACCCTATGAAAGCCAGTGTGATGTAACAGTTAGAGCTTCAGAGTAGGGTCTGCGAGACCCAGGTTCAGATCCCCATCTTGCAGTGGAAGCTGACTGTGTGATTTTGGACCAGTCACATACTTTCAGCCTAGCCAACCTCACAGGGTTGTTGTGCAGATAAAAAGGAGGAGAGAATAATGTAAGCTGCTTTGGTCCCCACTGTGGAGAAAGACTGTAACTTTCCTAGGTAGAGGCTGTGGGGGAGGAGTGTGGAGATGGAAAGTTGAAGACAGAGAGGCAGATAAAGGTAGGTTGGCTGTTGGATGGGAAGGAAATTGTGTTGCCAATTCCAGGTTGGCAAATTCCTGGACATTTGAGGGGTGGAGCCTGGGGAGGGTGGGATTTGAGGAGGGGAGAAACTACAGACCAATATAATGCCATAGACTCCACCCTCCAAACCATACATGGAGGAGAGAGAGAAAGAAAGAAAGGGGGGGGCAGAAGGGAGAAAGAGGGTGAGAGAGGTAGGGGGAGACAGGAGGAAGCAAAGGCGTGAGGAATAGGATACCCATCCCGCAAGTTTCTTGCGGGTCTCCATTTGTATTTCTCTAAAACAGAAGGTAGGAAGAGAAGCGTGCCAAAGTATGGTAGGTTGATCTGGATAGTATAAATCATCCAGGCAGTGCTGAATATTTGTTAATGGGCTCTCCCATAAGGAACAATCCTCCACATTCAATTGCATCTACTTTTAATTAATTCACTAATTGCATTGCTTAAAAAACTTTCCTTTTTGACTCTAGTTGTCACTAATTAGCATTATAGCTATAGCAAACACTATTGAATAGGCTAGCGGACACTGTCCTAAAACATACCTCTCCAGAGACATTTTGTTTAAAATACACATACCTAACTTGTTTTCATCCCTCAATTAAACCTCATTTTCTTCAAGTTATATCACATTATAGATGGCAAAAAACCTGGGCTACCTGCAGTTGGTAGGATTCTCAAGTAGCCCATTGATGAAGGTCTACACCGACACAATTTATTCGTTTAAAATATATTTGCTCTGTGTGTGTTTTTTAAAGGTGTCCGTGGCAGGTAATAGCAGCAACAGTCACACAATATTAATATATGAAAGAAAACCCAAATAAAATATCCATTAAATCAGCAGATCCAAAAACCCCCCCACCTTCTAATCAAAACATTCTATCCATTTTCATCCAAAACAGTCAAAAGAGAAACATTTTACATCCAAAAAGTGCAAGCTGGCATGTGTCTTTATTTAATTTATTTTTATGTATTGGCATTATTTATAGTGTGCCTTTCTTACGGGGACTCGAGACCGGTTGCATAAAGTGAGCCGGTACAGTCACAAAAATTGATGTTCAGTAATCAAATGCATTAGGATTTTAAACATCTGGAACCACCAGAAAGAGATGAAGCATAGCCTAAGTATTCACATGACACATTCAGTGGTACAGAAATTACATAAATAGGATCTTCTTAGAGTAAGCTATACACAACAGTGTAGACCACACTCACCAATCATTTATCCAAACAAGTTTGTAAAACCATTTTTGTCCAGTGCAACCTTCTCACCTGTGCAGAAAAGCCCTCTTGAATAGTTCAGTTTTGTATAGTTTCCAGAAAGCCAGGACTTCTTCTGGGCACTCTTTCTAGAGGAGTTGCATTACAGAAAAAGCCATGATTCGAACTGGGTTAGATCCTATCAGCTTTTTTAATTCAGTCTCACCTATTTTCCCTCCTTACTACAGCCCATTTTCCACATGTTTTCCCCCCATGCAGGTCCCGTAATCCCAGCATAGATTTCGGGGTGGCCAGAAGGGACCCCTTCTTCCATTTTCATCATCAAGAAAAGCTGCTTGGATCCAACCCACTGATGGAGGAAAGGCAATGCTAGCAATGCTTTCTCAATCGATCTTAACCGGCACAAGAAATTGTGTGGAAAAGTCTGTGGGTCTCAGGCCATGATGGACTTTAAAGAGCCTCTTGATTCCAGTTTTTAATACATTTTATGATGTATTTTTAATACTGCTCTGAGTTTAATTGTTAGGAGCCTTGGTGGCCCTGTGTAGGCTGAAAGGCAGGATAGAAACCTTTTAAATAAACAAATATAGATTCATTAAATAACATCAACACCTGGAATTGAACTCAGAAAAAAAAACTGGAAACATGTGCTGCTATCATAAAAATGGTGACTACCTAGAGGTCAGAGTCCATCACCAATTAACCAACACATAGCCATAATTGTATATCAGAGGGAGTTCTGAACTATCTTCCAGAGCAACCCACAGCAGCTCGTTGTCACAGTAGTCAAGCTGGAAATTGCTAAACTATAGATCAGTGTAGCACGTAGGGATGCCGACCTCCAAGGGAGACCTGGGGATCTCCTAGAATTACAGCTCATCTTCCGACTCCAGAGATCAGATCTCCTTGAGACAATGGAAGCTTCGGAGAGCAGGCTCTACGACCTTGCACCCTATTGAGATCCCTGTCCTCCCCAGGCTCCATCTCTAAATGTTCAAGAGTGTCCCAACATGGATCTGGCAACCCTACCTCCCCATCCCCCACCAGTGGCCGGGGGGACCTGGCAGTGGCCACAATCCATGCTCTCCCATTGCCTAACTGCAGACGAGGTTCAATTGTTGTTGTTTTTTAATCTCTGTGTTGCCTTGAATATCCCATTCTCTGTATTCCTAGGAAATGTCTCTGAATTATGCCATCCATCATAATGTCATTATATAGCATACTTTTGAAGTCTGTCCTGTTAAATATGCATCCCCGAGGAACAACTGCTATTTAAATGTATCATGCAGACATGCCAGTTAGACAAATCCAAGGGATTGTTTTAGTCTTCAGCACTTGGTGTTTGAAATAAAGGCACTCACTGGAAATTTGTTTACTCCTTTTGGGACTCTCTCTGTTGTGTATAGAGCATGCTTGAATACTGTGAGGTAGCACGGTTGGTTTCCTAGATGCCAGCCTTGTCATCACCCCCCCCCCCCCTGTGATTCATCTCTTAGCATTTTTCCCAAGGACATTTAAAGTGTGTGTGTGGGGGGGGAATGGAAGGAGAGGAGCAGAGGAAGATTTTGTTGGGAGTGCAGGGCTTTTACCTTGACATGTCAGAGGTTGATATTTTTGGTATTTATTTAGGTTTCAAAAGCCACCCTGAGCTCCCAGGATTAAAATAAATAAACTTTATTTATGATTGTAATATTCTCTTCCACGAGATATTTATCATACTTGCAGCTACATTCACCTTCTAAAAGGGAGACCATTATTTGGCCAGAGTTCTGCTAGTTTGCTTAATTTAAGGATCATTTTAACTGACTCTGCAATCCAATATAACTGCTGGTTTCAGTAAATGGCCACTTTAAACTTTCATTTTCCATCCATCCATGAACCTGCCTGGAAACATCATGGCTCCATTACCGGGAGGTTACCGAATTTTGCGAACATGCCATTCTGATGTGAAAATTTCAGTTTCTGACAGTCATTAGTCACTCAGCGTACTTCCACCCAACGGCTGATCCAGATGAATGAAGTAGTTCTTGCTGAGCTATTCATGTGGGATTGTGATAGAGTGTACAACAACGTGCTTGCTGCTCATGGTGCTCATTTCCCGTGAATAGATCACAAGAGCTTAAGGCTAAGGCATAGCCAATTCAGAATGACCTTCATGTTCCTGAGGTCTACTTGCTTCAATTGCCGGTGTGCAGTAAAAAAACCCAAAACTTTATTGTGTGGAGAACTGGTTGGCTGAAAAAAATGACTCTTATGTATTTCCTTCCTCCAGTCTGAAATGATCACTGTTTTGTGGTAGGGGTACTGTTGTCATGCCAACAAATGTGGATACTACAGGAGTTTCTTTATAAAGAATACATAAGCCCATCCTTTCCTCTACACAGAGATTTTTTTTAAATAGAGATTGAAGGCAATTACCACATTAAACCCTAATTAGTAAATTAAGGCTAATAGCTTAGATGTGTGGTTAATGTTTTGTGTTTAGTTCTTCATGCCTGAACAACTGATTGTAAACACTTTCATACATCTTCTTGTCTTTTTTATTATTCCGAGGACTTCCTTGGTAATTAGATAATAATCCCAGTAATAAAGTTATGTTACATTTTACATGGAATATTGGCAGATTTTCTCCTACCTTATTGTCAACTGCATCATTTGAAATTAATGGTCAGTGAAAGAAAAGTTGCTCTTCCATTTTGCTCTTCCCCGTGTCTGCACTCCATGTGAAGCAGGTTATATAGCGACAGGAAAACTTCCCTGTTAAATATGTTTTTTTGATGACCTGCGAGAATCCATCACTATGACCGGGATGCCTTTTTCTGGGCTCTTTTCTAATAGAAGCCCGCCCACTCTTTTGACCCTGTAAATTGAGCGCATGAAGCTGCCTTTTACTGAGTTAGATCATTGGTCTATTGAGATTGGTACTGCCCACAATGACTGGCAACAGTTCTTCAGGGTCTCAAGTAGGTGTATTTTCGCATCACCTCCTACCCGATCCCAGACAGGCAAAGGACTGAGCCTGGGATTTTCTGCATGCAAAGCAGATGCTCTGTGAGCCTATTGAATCTAATGTAAGGTGTGCTGGAACAGGCCACGTGTCACTCTACCATTCTTTCCCCTCTACAATATCTAACCAAATGCTTTCAGAATGCCAATCAGCAAGGGACAGGGCACTAGCCCTCACCAGCTGTTGTTCCCAGCAACATTCAGAAGCACACTGCCTCTGCTAGGCTGCCATACATGTCTGGTGAGATGCAGACAGTTAGTTAGGTTACAATTTCTGCAGGCCTGTCCTGCAGGCCAAGGGGGAGGGGAGGGAGAGATGGGGCCTGGGGATCTCCTGGAATTGCAACTAATCTCCAGTTCTCTGAGAGAAAGTGGCTGCTTTGAAGGCTGGACTCTATGGCAGTATACCTGCTAAGGTCCCTCCAGGCTCTAACCCCCAGAGCTCCAGAAATTTGCCAGCCAGGATCTACCATTTGCGGATAAGTTGCAATACCATGAGATCTCTATGCCTCACGTAGAGGTTGGCTGCCGTACATGTGAGCCCTCAAAGTGCAGTCTGAAGTGGAGAGAGGAGAAGAAGAGAAGAGATTGGATTTATACCCCGCCCTTCACTCTGAGTCTCAGAGTGGCTTACAAATTCCTTTCCCTTCCACAACAGACACCCTGTGAGGTAGGTGGGGCTGAGAGAGCTCTGACAGAAACTGCTCTTTTCAAGAACATCTCTGACAGAACTATGGCTTGCCCAAGGTCATCCAGCAGCTGTGAGTGGAGGAGTGGGGACTCAAACCCGGTCCTCCCAGATTAGAGTTTGCGCACTTAACCACTACACCAGACTGGTGGGTTCTATGGCATTATACCCTGCTGATCTTTTTCCTCTCCCCAAACCTACCCCCAAATCCCCAGGAATTTCCCAAGTCAGAGGTGGCAACCCTAATTCTATTGTTGCCTGTCACATCATGAAATTGTAACTTGCTTAGATCTGACTGGAGAGGAAGGCAGAAAGAAACTAACTTTCTTCCCTTTCTCTTTTTCTGTAGGAATTAATTTGGGAATCTGGATGGAACTGAAGTAATGCACTTAAGGAGCAGGGACATCTTGTGTGTGGAGAACTACATCTGAAATTTCCGAAGGATTATACTGTTCTTTTTTTGGGGGGGGGGACTATTGTGGGGGCCCTGCAAGGAAGGGATTGATTTGGGGATACTCTTGGTGCCTGTACCTTAACCAAAAATGAAGGAGGACAACTGTTTACATGCTGCCCTTCTCTGCCTGGGAATGCTGAGCTACACCCTGGCCATGGCAACGGAAAGGCTGCATTCTTCAAGGCCGTCGCTCCATGGACACCATGAAAAGGGAAAGGAAGGGCAAGTTCTCCACCGTTCCAAAAGAGGATGGGTTTGGAATCAATTCTTTGTAATAGAGGAATACACAGGACCAGATCCTGTACTGGTGGGCAGGGTAAGAAACCAAAATATTGCTTTGATCTTCAAACACAGACACATGCTAGAATCTAGGCTTAAAAAAAGAGAGAGAAAAATCTGCCTAAATGGTAGCTATGCTCTTGAGGTTTCTCACAAATTAACCCTCATCTGGGCTGCAATTTGTGTTGTTTGACCCGGAATGCCGCTCATTTTCCAGGAAACATCAGAAAGCACCCTCAAGTGCAACTCTCCTCAAACCAATGGGCTTTAACCAGTGTAAAACAGATGCGATGGACATGGCTCATTGAGTAGCATGCTCTCATTATTGTATCAGCTTAAGCAGGATAAAATATGAGAAAGCAAAGATGGTCCAATTTTGTATATTTCATATTCATACCAATTCATAGAGCCAAAGCCTGTAGGGTTGCGAGAGGAAAGGGAGCCAAGGAAGTGGGACTCACATTTCATTTCATGCGTTAATTGCTTTAGTGCCATTCATTATTACATCACAATGGGCATTAAGTATCGAAGAAATTGGAAATTAGTTGGAACCCAATGGGTGGCTGCTTTGTTGCTGTTCCACAAATCACAGATCTACTTTTTTTTTTGACAATCAGCTTATTAAAATAATCATGGATATAAAACCTTTCATAAAAAGATATGCTACTTTTCCTCCTCCTAATCTCGACAACTGCTAATCAGTTACATACATATATCTGAGCGAGTTCTGAACTAATCCTCAATGTTCTTTATAATTCTCCCATCAGACAATTTAAAATAGCTTGCTAGTTATATTAGTGATGGGAAGTGCCGTCAAGTCGCAGCTGATTTATGGCAACCCCCTGGGGGTTTTCAAGGCAAGAGAAGAACACGGTGGTCGGTTTGCTATTACCTGTTTTTGCATAGTGACCCTGGCATAATAGGCCATACCCAACATCAGAAACTCATTGGGATTGGCTACATTAGGGGTGTGTGGCCTAACATGCAAAGGAGTTTCTGCTACAAAAAAAAGCCCTTGGGTTTTGACAACAAACAAGGTAAACAGAATAAGAAGGGAAAGGTTGGTGTGGCTGGATGACCACACTTCTGGTAACTTGGGGGTGTGGCCTAATGTGCTAATGAGTGGCATGGTCAGGGTGTGGCCTAATATGCTAATGAGTTTCTGGTGTTGGGTGTGACCTATTATGCTAATGAGTTCCTGCTGGGCTTTTTCTACAAAAAGAGCCCTGATCAAAACTATACATGCAGGTCTCTTCCAAGACATGGGAATGGATCCAGACTAAATTGACAATTTCCATTGATTTGCCCTTCCCACTGCACATTCCCTCCTCACTCATTCTTTGGGGTTCCCCATTCCCCAGGACAAACATTTCATGGAGATCAGTGGGTAGTAGTGGGAGGGAGAGGCAGGGAAGTTCATGTTGAAAAATCGTACACAACCAGTGCTCGTAAATGGCTGTGCATCTACATGGAGGGAAGTCTCGAGTGGAGTGCCACAGGGCTTGGTCCTAGGCCAAGTGTTGTTCAGTGTTTTTATAAATGACCTGAAGGAAGACATAGAGGGGATGCTTATCAGATTTGCAGATGACACGAAGCTGGGTGGGATTGCTAATTCTGAAGAAGACAGAGTCAGGATTCAAAATGATCTAGATAGGCTGGAACAGTGGACTGAGACAAATAAAATGAATTTCAATAGAGATAAGTGCAAAGTCCTACACTTAGGTACAAAAAATCAAAGGCACAGATATAGAATGGGAGGGACTTGGCTTGACAGCAGCACATGTGAAAGGGATCTAGGTGTTCTGGTTGATCACAAGCTAAACATGAGCCTGCAGTGCGATGTGACTGCGAAGAAAGCTAATGCAATCTTAGGATGCATTAACAGAAGCATTGTGTCCAGATCATGGGAGGTTGTAGTTCCGCTCTATTGTGCTATGGTCAGCCCTCACCTGGAGTACTGTGTCCAGCTTTGGACACCACATTTTAAGAAGGATGTTGACAAGCTCGAGTGTGTCCAGAAGAGGGCAGCCAGGATGGTGAGAGGGTTGGAATCCAAGTCTTATGAGGAAAGGCTGAAAGAGTTGGGTATGTTTAGCCTGGGAAAGAGAAGGCTTAGAAGGGGACATGATTGCAGTCTTCAAGTATTTGAAGGGCTGTCATGTAGAAGTCTGCCTCGGGAGGTGGTGGATGCTCCTTCACTTGACGTTTTCAAGCGGAGGCTGGATGACCATCTTTCGGGTATGTTGTGGGGCTATCTTCCAGCTATGCTTTTGTAGAGTGCAGGGGGTTGGACTAGATGATCTGCAATGATTCTATGTAAAATATAGTTTGGATCCAACACATGGTCAGTTCATATTGGAACAAGATCTTCCAAGGCATATTGCTCTTGGGCCCAGGCTAGCCTGATCTTGTCAGATCTCAGAGGTTAAGCGGGATTGACCCTGGCTAGTATTTGTATGGGTGACCTCCAAGGAATACCAGGGGTGTGATGCAGAGGCAGCCAATGGCAAACCACCTCTGAAACATCTCTTGCCTTAAAAAACCCAAGTGTAGCTCACCACCTAGTGGTGCATAACTCTAAAAGAACTAGGACTTCTGGATACCAGACAATCTTAGGATCTCCTGGCTATACTACACACACTGGCAGATGATGATGATGATGATGATGATGATGATGATGATGATGATGATGATGGAAGAAATCAGAATCATTCTTAGAAACCATCTCAAAGAGTTATCACTTTCAAGTCACTCAGTGTTAACCAGCTGTAATGACTGGTTTTTGAAATAACAAACATGTATGCTTTGCATTTTACAGCTTCATTCCGATATTGATTCTGGTGATGGGAACATTAAATATATTCTCTCAGGTGAAGGAGCAGGAATCATTTTTGTCATTGATGACAAATCAGGGAACATCCATGCAACAAAGACACTGGATCGGGAAGAAAGAGCTCAGTACACTTTAACTGCCCAAGCTGTGGACCGGAATACCAACCGACCCCTGGAACCACCTTCTGAATTCATTGTGAAAGTTCAAGATATTAATGACAACCCCCCTGAATTCTTACATGAAAACTACCATGCCAATGTACCAGAGAGATCCAACGTAGGTAGGTACACAAAAATGTACTACGGACTTCATGATAAGATAAGAAGGGAGGTCCAGGGATAATTCCTGTGTGTTTGATCACTAATTATGTACATTCCATTTAATGGGTATAGGATTTCTGGTACATCGCTGTGTATTTTGCCTTGGGAATAAGCTTCTGGCACATCTAGGAATGTGCACACATGTTAGAGCTGCCATACTCTAATTCACGAAATTGAGACAGCTTAATTTGCATGCTATGCAAATTCATAAGCATACAAACCAAGGACACAAAAACATGAA
Source organism: Gekko japonicus (assembly GCF_001447785.1). NCBI lineage: Eukaryota > Metazoa > Chordata > Lepidosauria > Squamata > Gekkonidae > Gekko > Gekko japonicus. Next base: position 91,388 of record NW_015163137.1, read on the forward strand.
TTTCTCCCAGACTCTTGTGTCCTTGAAAAATCAGAGGATTTTTTTTTAACCTGACAGTTTCTTCATTCCAAGATTTAATTGTGTTTTCTTCTAAGGCAACAGCAAAAAATTTCAGGGAACATAAGAACATAAGAGAAGCCAATGTTGGATCAGGCCAATGGCCCATCCAGTCCAACATTCTGTCACACAGTGGCCAAAAATACCAGGTGCCATCAGGAGGTTCAGCAGTGGGGGCAGGACACTAAAAGCCCTCCCACTGCTGCCCCCCCCCAAGCACCAAGAATACAGTGCATCACTTGCCCCAGACTGAGAGTTCCTGTCTATACCTTGTGGCTAATAGCCACCGATGGACCTCTGCTCCATATGCTTATCTAATTCCCTTTTGAAGCCGTCCCTGCTCGTAGCCGTCACCACTTCCTGTGGCAGTGAATTCCATGTGTTAATCACTCTTTGGGTGAAGAAGTACTTCCTTTTATCTCTTCTAACCTGACTGCTCAGCAATTTCATTGAGTGCCCATGGGTTCTTGTATTGTGAGAAAGGGAGAAAAGTACTTCTTTCTCTACTTGCTCTATCCCAGAAGAGACACAGAGAACATGTTAGTTATAGCTGCGTCTTCCCTTATTGGCTATAAGCATGGGAAATTCAAATGGGCTCTTCTCTCCTTATAGAACAGGACACAATGTTGCTTATTTTGCTTTGCATTCTTGAGTTTGCAAGGACTGAAGACTTACCAGTCTTTAAAAAATGAAATCCAGGTTTGCTAATTGTTTGAATGGCCACCAGGTGGCATGCCCATAATTCAGTCCTTCCTCCAAGAAAGCCATATGGCATTCCTAAGGCCTATGCAATAGTTGAGGTCTACAGGTTGCATCCCTACCCTGTTATCAACCTCCAAGTGGGATGTGGAGTTCTCTCAGAGTTACAAGTCATTTCTAGACTACAGTGATCAGTTGTCTTGGAGGAAATGACAGCTTTGGAGGATGGAAGAGTCTGGGAGAAGTATAAGTCCTTTGCCAGGCACTGCCCCCAAATCTACATGAACTTCCCAAGCCAGAGTTAGCAACCCTAGGCCACATTTTGGTTTGGTTTGTTTTAAATCTGCCTCAGGGCACCCATAGCAATCCAGAAAGTCTCTGGTACAGATCTTATCTCTACCACTGCTGTGATTTCTCTATGCAGTGTTAGGTAAAGGTAAAGGTAAAGGTTTCCCTTGCTCGAAAGCCAGTCGAATCCGACTCTAGGTTTGCGGTGCTCATCTCCGTTTCAAAGCCGAAGAGCCAGCACTGTCCGAAGATGTTTCCGTGGTCATGTGGCCGGCATGACTAAACACCAAGGCGCACGGAACGCTGTTACCTTCCCACCAAAGCGATACCTATTTATCTACTTGCAATTTCTTGCTTTCGAACTGCTAGGTTGGCAGGACCTGGAACTAGAGATGGGAGCTCACTCCGTCATGCGGCACACTCGGGTCTTGAACTGCTGAACTACCCACCTTCCACAGCCTACAGTTCAGTGTCTTAACCACTTGAGCCACCGCAGCTCCAATGCAGTGTTAGTCAAGCCACTTTTTCTCTGTCCTAATCATATTGCCTTGCTCTATAGGGATATTGCAGGGGTTGTCCCAAGATTATATGTGTGAAGTTCTATGAGCAACAATGACAATATATACATGCTATGTGTTATCGTGGTGTGTGTGTGTGTGTGTGGGGGATATCCGTCAAATATCCCCAAAGGACAGAAGACAGTGGTGTGTATTAGAAAATGGGAACGATTCCTGTTAAAACTAAAATCATTGTGGTTCAGTTGAGGACACAGCTAGGCCAGGGTTTAAACTAATTTCTTGCAAGGTGACTTCCTCACCCCATAACTGAAGGGCAGCTGTTGACCCCTATCACTCATGAAAGAGAGAAATTCAAAGACTCATGTGCAAGTGGAAATCTGATTTAGGGTTGCCAGGTCTGGGTTGGAAAATACCTGGGGACTTTGGGGGTGCATCCGAGAGAGGGAGGGGTTTGGGGAGGGGAGGGGCCACAGCGTAGCAATAGCACAGGCTGCAAGCTAGGTTCTTCTCCTATATGACAACTACCTGAGGAACTGCTGATTCAATATGATTGTGGGATGGCTGTCCCTTGGACTGGAAGGTGAAGCATGTCTCCTCTGTAGGGTTGCAGGTCTGGGTTGGAAAATATCTGGAAACTTTGGGGGTGGATCTGGGAGAGGGCAGGGTTTGGGAAGGGGAGGGGCCTCAGCATGGTACAATGCCATAGAGTCCACCCTTCAAAGCAGCCATTTTCTCCAGGGGAGCTGATCTCTGTCAGCTGGAGATCAGTTGTAAAAGTAAGAGATCCCCAGGTCCCACCTGGAGGCTGGCAAGCCTAATCTGATTTCTAGGGTTGCCAACCTCCAGGTGGGCCTGGAGAGCTCCCAGAATTACAACTGATCTCCAGACAACAGAGATCAGTTCTCCTGGAGAAAATGGCTGCTTTGGAAGATGGACTCCATGGCATTGTAGCATGCTGATGTTCCTCCTCTCCGCAACACCCTCCCAAATCTCCAGGTATTTCCCAACCCAGAGCTGGCAAGTGGCAACCCTACTGATTTCCCCCCATTAATTTCTGCTTCCCTTCTCTCTAGATCATCATCAGCTTTCCTACCCAGCTCACCAGGGTTCCTCCCCCATATTTGTGCATGCATAAATTGGGGGACACACGCACACATTGCATTACCTATTTTGGATTTGTCCACAAACCCGGGGATTCTCATGGGATTGCTGATCCCTAAGCAGTAGCCCTGGATGCTACATGGAGTTGGCTGTTACAGCAATACCATATAATATTTCATGATTCATACTGAGGGATAAAATGTATGAAATTGGCTCTGTTACATAAGAACAGATTCTGAATGTTTCTTCTTTTCTTTTCTGTAAACTCAGCCAAAGAAATTTTCCACTTACTTTGGCAATTATCATGCATATAATTTCCAAATACTAGTAAAGGAGGTTTGGTTTGGTTTGTGGGTTTTTTTTTTTTTTGAGAATGAGAGAGAGAATATGTGTATAAATGAATGTCCCAAATAGTGATATAAAGCAGTTGCCAAGAAGAGTCAGAGAGACAGAGAGTATTTAGTGAAATAGAATTTACTGAACTGTGTACTCCAAGAAATTAATTGGTCAGAGATTTTCCATAATCTCTGGCACAGCTGGTGGGTATCCACTGGTGATTTCCTAGCAGTACCTCTTGTAGGGGGATAGCACTTTCGGTTTAATTTGCTAGTGCCTAATTATGAAATGATCTCCAATTGCTGTTTTGTTTTTTTTGTTTTTTTTAATAATGAAAGTGAATTTGAAAATGTTCTCTTTGCTTCTGTTGGCTTTTTTAAAACACAAGCATATTTAATGTTGCAATGGTTCCCTTTCTGTTTTTAGGTACGTCAGTTATTCAGGTGACGGCCTCAGATGCTGATGATCCTACGTATGGAAACAGTGCCAAACTAGTGTACAGCATTCTTGAAGGTCAGCCGTATTTTTCCGTGGAAGCGCAAACAGGTATGACTACAAATGAAAGGACTCTCAGCCTCACTATCCAGGTTGCCTGAGTGTAGAAGACCTGCCCGGGTGTCTCAGATCTTTACCAGCAGGGAGCACTTTGGCTCAAGGCTGCATCCCCAGCTGCTCATTAGACAGTGGGCTGTTAAGGGGCCAGTCTTTATCAAAGAGTGGTGCAGCAGGTATTGCCTTAAAGGCACCACATGTATTGCTGCTTTGGTACATGGACAGTGAGGGTGGGTTCCAGGCTTCCATCAGAGCTAGGGT